>NC_053411.1:12992500-13175000 GCF_016859285.1 Xiphias gladius
CACAAAATTTTAATTATTCCGTTGGCAGTAAAACCCTGAAAAAAAAAAAGAAAATTTCAAAAATGGTTTGACCGAGGGTTAGAGGTCATTAAGGAGCCAACTCACCTTGAAGAGGTAAAGAGGGAACCGTTGACTCCTCCGAAGGTGGAGAGAGCCACAGAAATGGGCATGATCCACGCCATGACTCCCAGCAGCTTCTCACCAAACGTCTGGGGTGGAGGATGGGAGGATGAAGGTTAGAGGATGGATGAGACGGAGGGGCAGGGGAGCGAGGCAGACACACAGGCTCATGGTCAGTTGCTTATTTCAGCAAGTTTTTAATATGTTCATAATGCAAGTGATGAGGTCCAAAAGGTCATCAGCTAACACTTTTGACCTGCATTGACCATCAGGGACCACTAGAGGGCGAAAGAGTCACTCTACTATCAACGTATGTGTCTGAATGAAGTCGCAGGACCGGCCTACTTCACAATCAGATCCACTCACCACGGCAACAGCGTTTGAGGCGAGCAGCTCCTGGGGACTCATGGCCGTGACATAGGCGATGTTGGCAAAGACGTACACGAAGGTCACGAGGGGGATTGAGATGAAGATGGCACGAGGAAGGTTCCTGCGTGGACACAATAAAAAAACTGTATTTATTTCACAGAATGGGGGGAGTGGGGGGGGATTTGAGGCAGGAAATTAAAAGTGGTACCTTAGGGAAGGTGTATTAATGGATACCAAGGTTATTAAAAAATGTGAATTGTTAAAAAAAGAAAAGATAAATAGAAAATGCAAAGGAAATGAAAAAATAAACCATTTCATACACAAAGAGATTGTGCAAGGTCAGTGGCCAGACGTTGGGAATGATAGTGAGAGTTTCTTTTATGCTAAGTTAAATAAATTTCAGAGAGCTTTAACAAAAAGGATCGAGGATTAAACTGGGGACCTTAGTTGGTATGCGACTGCTAATCACTGAAATAGCTACAAGCGGCTTGGAAATCAGCTGTATCCTATGGTAATGACCCATTCAGTACTGTGGGAAGGTTGTTTTCGAACCACGACAACACGATATTTGTAGATATATGAAAGTAAAGTGGCTTACACATAGGGGTCCACCAGCTCCTCTGTGACGTAGTTGAGGAAGTTCCACCCTCCATAGGCGAAGGAGCCTTGTAGAAAGGCTAAGGCTATCAAACCCACATCATAGTCCTGGAAGGGCTCAAAGGCATTGGCGGGCTCCAGCCAGTAGTACTCTCCTACAGGTGGAGAAGATAATGCAAAATAAGAGGCAAAATCTGCAATTCCATTTCCATTGAAACTGCCTCCTTTATTCTCGTTTTTCTGTGTCCCTTATGTAAACCTGAATGACATGACCTAACTAAGTAGGTCTTTTTCTGATCGTTTCACTCTGGTTGGCAATAGTTGTCTTGCCGAGGGGGTAAACAGACCAATGAGGACCTCAGAGACCTGTGAGGAAACCCAGCCGAATACCAACATCTAATGCAATCGGTGTGTGTAAAACAAGTTGTAGAAGACATTCTGCTAAATCCCTATTAAGTGATTTCCACTCCCCTGAAATTCACTGAGACTTTATCAAACACTCTTTAGGGTAAATGTCTAAATCATAAATTATCTTTAGAAATCTTGTTATTTTGTTCATATGTCATTATATTTTTTCTCAAATCCCTTCAAGATGCAAGTTTCCAGAGAGCATGAAAATATTTCTACTCTGCTCTCTCATATATGACCCAAAATCTCCCATCAGATTAGCCACTGAACTCTTCATTATCTTCAAACATTCGCACATAAATCCCCATTTTGTTGTCTCAGGAGCCTACACTCTGTGGCCCCCTATAACAACTGGCCCTCAGCCATGTTTGAATTGCAAACCCACACAGGCTTGCTTATATTAGCAATGTGAGTTTTAACCAAAAGGGCCCCAGCAACTAACTGACCCCTGTGGCGTCCACAGGGAGTCTATACTGTCCCACATGACTGAGGATGTCCCCAGTGACCGCGAGTGTGTGTGTGTGTGTGTGTGTGTGTGTGTGTGTGTGTGTGTGTGTGTGTGTGTGTGTGTGTGTGTGTGTGTGTGTGTGTGTGTGTGTGTGGTTGGTGGGGGGGTCGCCAGGTGGAATGTACTATGGACATATGTATGCGTTCACGGATGCACAGATGGCATTAGCCAGCTTACCCTTGCAGATCTGCACGATGCCCATGATGATGATGAGGGCAAGGGCCAGCAGTTTGCCGGCGGTGAACATGTCCTGCACCCTGGTGGCCCACCTCACGCTGGAGCAGTTCACCCATGTCAGCAGCACTAAACAGTCACACACACACACACACACACACAAAAAAAAACATTTTACTGAAGTTGTCTGTCACATTTGTCATTGTAGTACCCGTAAAAATTGCCCATGAGAAGAAGTTAAACTTCAATAACCTTGAAGTTTTCTTGATGGACGGTGAACTGATCTCAGGTCAGTGAATAGAGGATGATTAAAAGCTGTAAATGTGTCATAAACACAGAAGCGACCTTTGACTCTGTTGGCGTTATCTCTTACACCTAAAGTCGTACCTGCAGTACCTGTATGTCTTTCTTTTGAAGTACTGCAAGTATTTCCCATTCATGCATGGTTCCGCGATTCAAGTTGCTTTTCTGCCTTCTGTAACTTCTAAAAATGACAATGATTATCCCTTTCATGCATCGTAAAGTGTAATGTAAAGACAAAAAAGGAAAAAACTCTAGATAGTAAAAATTATAGAAACACCCATTAACGTAATAGATCACCTGCCACTGTAATGATATCACGTTATTACATGAACCAGCAATTTTTGTAAAATGCTGTTCAACTCACCCCAACTTGAGGCTGAGCTAACACAGACAAAGATAATGGATTTGATCTGTACTGCTGGGTACAACAGGCCAGTGGGTTCACGCCAATAGGGTGCCATTAAATAATAGGCCTGTTTGACTCCGTGGGATTAAGTTCATCACATTAAATAACTCTGAGTCGAGCTGCCACTGCAGGAAACAAAGGCAGATGCACATGAACAGACATGCACGGCTCTGCACTGACAGAAACAAAATGCATATGTGTATTGGATGGACGCACGAGCGCACAGAGCGGGGTTGGCAGACTGGGCTTGTTTTCAGATGTCGTGCAGAAGTGTATGATGTTTTTAGCTCAGGGAGTGGTTGTTTTAAGGGCAGGAAAAAGTTAGTACAAATGCATGCTCGCGTTTCCCTCGCAAACAAAATTACTGCAGCAGACAGAACAAGAGTTGTGGTGTCAGGGAGAGCTGGTGCTGCTACTCCTGCCACAAAAAAAAAAAGGAAATGAAAGTGTATACACACGCAACTCAGTTTATGATCTGCTTTGTGTAGTGTCTAAACACAGGCACAATTAACTACCACTAGCTGATGCACTAAATACTTCTCAAACCTCTTAACTCAACCACCAGTAAACAGAGTTGTTCTAAGAACTCTTTGCCGCCATACTGCATTAAAGTACCATGTGCGTCCCCTCCTAGTCTTCCTAGTAGACTGGGAGGCTGCGAGTAATCACCTGAGGACACATTTGACACATTCCGAACCGTTGGGCTTTGGGGCTGCTCAGCTGTCTGTAAGCTGAGTATAAGTGTGTGTGTGTGTGTGTGTGTGTGTGTGTGTGTGTGTGTGTGTGTGTGTGTGTGTGTGTGTGTGTGTGTGTGTGTGTGTGTGTGTGGAAACTTGCTGAGTTAACTATGAGCCTGCTGGAAAACATGACAGAGTTATGACCTCGTGCTCTGCCATCTGTAGGAAAGAGATGGACCCCAGGGAGAATCCTCCCGCATGTTTTTGAAACAATATACCTCGAAAGCGTCTGGTTTCACTATCACTCAATCTGCTTGTGTCTGGATATGAAAGTAATAAGAAAGGTTATATCCTGCGCACTATCATACACCCTTCAGCAAGGATCAAATTGAAGACGTCGCAGAAATGTCTTAACACAGAAGTAGATAAACACACTGGCCCTATAAAAAAACAAGGATGACATCAGAGTTGAGGGGAAACAGCTAACCTCTCACCCACTTTTCCCCTGAACAACAACTGCAAAACAAGGATAAAACATCTACCAAAAAAAAAAAAAAAAAAAAAAAAAGGCTCAGCAACTCAGGTTTTTTGCCGAAAACTGACCGACAACATTAGTTCAAGTAACTCAGCACAGGAGCTACATCACTCTGCTGGCTCAGCCAATCAAAATCACTTTAGCTAAGAACATACCAGAGTTTGGCAATAAGAATGGCTGCTAGCAGTTCCCCTCAGAACTAAACACAGTTTTTCTTGAAGGCACTCAAGTGGAAATGGAAGTGGGACAAGACAGACAGGTGCATGTAGGTCAATGTGTCTGTAATCCAGACAAAAACACTACAAAGTATTCAGAGAGTGCAGAGCTCTGCCGCGGTTAACCATGCTGAAAATTTGTTAGTACCTCTGCCAAAGAGGTTTTCAGTCTGTTAGCTGGCATGATATCTCGAGAAACAAGAAAACAAGTGCCAAAGAAACAAGTCATTTTGTATTTTTTTTTGGTGTAGAATGCACCCAGTAGCTCTACCCTGTGGCCATTTATGAAACCCTGCATGTTTTGGCCCATATGAACTTTTTCTATTCTTCCTAAAAACTTTATTTATTTTTTTTTTTGCTTTAACAAATAGCTATCAAAGTAGATATCACCTATTTCCACCTAAACGGAATTTCAGCCAATTTGAATATAATATTTTTTTTTCAACCTACTCTTGCAAATTTCATCTTAATTTTACCAAATTTGGTCGGTTAGTTGGAGAGGCCCGAAAAAACAAAACAAAACAGTTTTTCTGTGATTTAATGCCAATTGCCTATTTGACATAATACACCATAACTCAAAACAAAATGTCCCCCCGCCCCTAAATTCTTAGCTTTAACTAACAGCTATCAGAGTACACCACGCCAAATCTACTGTTCTACCCAAACAGACTGTGTGACATTTAGATTCAATGCAAACAGATAAAACTGAAAACATAACTTAATCAGCAGAGGTGATTGAGTAGTGGATCTCTTCGTTTACGGAGTACAAATACGTTTGTGCATATTATTGTGCATGCCTTTGGAAAGCGAGGTTTCCACACTGTCAAGACCAAACAGAGTGGCCGACTGAGCCCATCTGCCAGTGAACAGCATGTCACAGGATGTCCTCCTTGCTTTCCAACTCCAGGAAAAAAAAAAAAAAAAACCCTTTGGAGATCAGTTTAAGGGAAAATAAATATATTTTAAAAAAATTACAGTGGCGACTACGAGATTCCACCTTTCTACCGAAGAACCCAAACAAAAACCCAGTGAAATGCTGAATCATGCGTATTTGTGTAGCTCCAGTTTCTCCAGTTCTACCAGCTCCTGTTTTTCTGTAGCTGATGCCAACCACTTGCCTATTTTGGAGGGACATGCAAAAACCACTTTCCATTTGAGCTCAGGAAAAAAAAAAGTATGGGTAACTTAAAGAAAAGGACACAGTTGTTTTCCTTCTCCCTTCTCAACTGGCGAAGATTTAGTGATGACTTAAAAGAGATGACTAAAAGAACATTTGCACTGATGATATCCCACTAAATGTCACAACAGTTGCAGGAGTCAGGATGCAGCTCCCACAAAAACCAGTGATTATAGAATAGTGGGAAGTTTATTTGACAGGTCAGATTAGGGTATTAACAGAGAACAGTCGTGTTTTGTAATCAGACACAAGGATTGCTTCATAGTAATGCACAAACACACATGCGTAGATAAAAAAAACATACTCTTCTTCTGCGTCCATGCCTGTCTCTCTCTCTCTCTCTGTCTGAAGGCTGCCTGCAGTATTTGACCAGTGAGTGTGACCTTTGTTGAGGGACTCAAATCCACCACTCTCATGTAACTGCCAGCACATTTATCCATTTGTCTTCACGCATTCACTACTCGCTGCTACTCTCCTCCAGCTGCTTTGCTACCTCTTTTATTCTCCTCTTCTCTTAAATGAGCTCTGACAGAGGGTTAAATAGCAGAAGAGTCTCTGAGAAAAAGGCTAAATACTGGGACAGGGACGGACATAAACTGGATAATTCAAGACATAATTCAACCAATCTCTGACTGCTTTAAATATCTTACATATTACAGACAGCTTTGATGATGTAACTGCAACCAACAGAGCGAATGCTCCTGCAGCAGAGCCTGTGCTTTACTGTTAAATCTGCTCTCATACACTTCACTGTACAGTATCTAAACTACTCTTACATTCCTTCCCGCAGCTGGTGTCTCAACCCAGAATATCTAAGCATCCAGTAACTGTGTCAGCATTTGTGCACTTATTGCTTTTGGTGAATCACATTGATTCCTATTTGTTTATTTATATATATATATATATATATATATATATATATAGAGAGAGAGAGAGAGAGAGAGAGATAGATATATATAGATATATATATAGAATGCAGTCTTATATTTACTGGTTCTTATTCCACATCTGAGCCTGTCTAAACAAGTTCGCTCAAAGAATTTAATGTGCTCTTGGTAGCTTTTGGTAGGTTCACCAGGAACGTATACTATTAATGCACAAAGGGTTTTTAATCTGTAAAATCTTCTATCATATGGAAATTACACTCATAAGGCACTAATTTGTTTAAACATAACCATTAAAAAGTTTGATATTGCTTTACTTGCTATTAGCAGATTGGATATTTTGATGGAAAACAAATTAAAGTCAGTGAACATTTCAACAGTTTCAACATTTTGCGGCTTGTTATTTTTCTGCCTTAGACAGACTTGTCATGTGGTTAGCACACTGAGGGGAGACTGCTGTCAACGCAGTCTGAGCATGTCCCTTCAGCTGAAGCGGACACTGCTGATTTGTCAAAAGTGAGGGAGTACAGAGGAGGAAATTCTCGCAGACGCAAGGGTTACATTTTTTTGACTGTTCACGATTGCGCTAAATTCCTCTGATGAATTTCCCTTACGTGATTGTGACACACAGCTTACACACACACCTCATCCCCAGTACTGGTGTCACTGGTATTGTACTTAACACGCACTGTGTATTTATCTACATGCAGATGTTAATCTTGTAAGTTCCCCTGAAGACTCCAAAGTCTTAAAAAATCTTAAAAATTAAAAATAAAATTATTAAAATTATTATCAATAGTAAACCATTAAGCACGATGCTGGAAGCAAGTTTAATAACTAAAAATGTATCTGTAGACTATATTTCATTTGTTTGAAGTATGTTCCACATTAAGAAACATGACCTTGACTGTGTGGGTGTGTTGGTGTCTTAGTATCTGCACACACGTCACACCTGACGTGTTACTCACAGAGGCAGACGGCGGCCAGCAGACGCAGGCCATTCTCCGGGGGGAAGCAGGTGGGGAACAGAGGCTGCAGGACGTAGTTGGAAAACGTCAGCGCGATCACAGCCTGGTTGGTCGGGTAGATGACCAGCACGGCGATCCACAGACGCAGGAACCTGAAACAGAACAGGGGGGGGGGGGGGCGCGGTTACAAACACAGAGGCTTGTGAGAAACAGCAGGGTGTCCGGATCAAATGCATTGTGTAGGAGCACTAACAGGTGAGGATGAAAACGAGGAAACGCATCACAGAGGTACATACACCACATATACATCCTTCCATTTACAGATTCCCATTCAAAGCAAGTTATTTTGGTTGAGGGCGGCACAAATCTCATGTGGCTATAAAAGACATGTAGTGGTGAAATAACTCAATAAAACGATTAGCAGTATATTCATTGCTGACAAGAAACTGATCATTTGACTCATTTATAAAGCAAAAATCCCAAAGATACTCTAGTTCCAGCCTTTCAAGTATGAGGTATGGGTGCTTTCTTTGTGTTTTACATTGAATATCGTTGTTTTTTTGGACTGTTTGTTCGACAAACAAGCAATTTGAAGATGCCATCTTGGGCTCTCGGAAATCACATTTCTGCTATCTGGTGCGATTTCACAGGCTAAACAATCAAACAATCAATACAAAAAAATAGGCCAACAGATTAAGGCAATACAAATAAGAATTCCTTGCAAGCCCTGAAGCAAAGGGGAAAACCCATGCTGTTCGTTACTAACTGATTTGGAAACTTGAAGGCTCATACTATATCAACACTTCTGTTTTTAACCTACTTTGATGTTCAGCTACAGACATTTTTGACCCCCCCCCCCATTTTTTTCCTTTTTTCACTGCAGTGTGAAGTGTCAGTGTAGTCAAACAGGATTTAGACTAAGCAGCAGTTAAAAAACTGCAATGCAAACCAGACGTGAGATGACATGTAGGAGAGCAGGGGGGAGCTGTCTGTAGCAGGAGAGACCACGCTTTTTCCACGAAATTCTCCGAAAGCTTATAGAGGGATCATTACACCTGACTGCATTAACGGGATTGTGATTCACTGGAATGTGTGTGTCTGTGTGTGTGTGTGTGTGTGTGTGTGTGTGTGTGTGTGTGTGTGTGTGTGTGTGTGTGTGTGTGTGTGTGTGTGTGTGTGTGTGTGTGTTTAACGTAAAAATGTGGATTCAAATGCAGACCGATGCTGACTGAAACCCCTATGCAGACACCAGTGGGTTCCCGATATAAGTACATAAACTCAATAATTGTAATAATAATTGCGGTTCCGGGAGAAAATGATGAAAATGCACATCCCAATTTCCTGAAAGGCCAAATCTGAATATTCAAATAGTTTGTTTTGTCTGACCAACAGTTCAAAACCCAAAGAGATTTCACTTTACTATCATAGAGAACTAGGATACCCAGGAAATACAGTATTTGTTTCGCTTCTACTAGTTTTACATGAGTAAAGGACCTGGATGCGTCTTCCTCCACTCACAGACAAATATGAATAATAGGACACAGAATTAACACAGGTAGGGATACACAGGCGATATCAGCAGACTTTAAAATAATTAGAACTATGTAATAAATTCCTTTGTACTCCTGTTCCATCTACACTAGTGTCTACGCTGCACTTCATGGGTGTGACACGACCCCTCATAAGGCTGACATAACAAAGAGCCTTTGTACTTGAAACATTGTCCAATCAAGTTGTCTTTGAGCGTACAACTTTTACGAGCTCTTCCCTTTTTCTGCGAGCTCGCCTCCGTCCAGCTGCGACGAGGTGATGTAAGTAAGATATGTAAGTGGGGATGAAAGCAGCAGGACAACAAAAGCAAACACCCCTTGAAAACGGTTTATTTATCTTAGACAGAGGGCACAGGGAAACGCTGTGGCCCCACAATTCAAACCGAGCATCTGAAGCCATGAACTACAAAAAGTCTCTGGAGGTAGAAGCTCATTGATGTGTATTGATAGCTACTGTACAAAGAGACAAAAACAATCATTGGCTGTTTTGTCTGGTTGAATTCCTCTCCCAAAAAAAAAAACCCCTGATAATACGTCTCCTTGTGATAGTTGAAAAAACAATGGTCTAATCTGTGTTTACAGTCTGGGCAAAGGCACAGTGTGTGTGAAATCTACGCTAACAAACGATATTGTTTTGCTAGGAAATTAACCTAGCATGGTTCCCAAGCATTTACTGTAAGCGGCGTTACATTTAAGCTAACTATTTATGCATGAACGGAGGACGGCTGCGGGTTGAATGTAATTTCAAAAAAAGGTTCACAAAGATGATAAACCAACAGCTGCATGCTACTTGTAATTCTGTGAGTCGCTTTCGTCTGTGGGCATGTGCATATACAGTATAATACATTTGATTCTTTTTGGCTTAATATCTTTTTACCCTCTAACTTCTGCACTTGACTAGCTAAAGACCCCCTGCTCTGGATCAAGACGTCTGACCTACATCAGAAAGCTCATCCACCAGGATAGAGAGAGGAATCTAGACATGTTGGTATGCTCACCTAAATCCTTGTCAAATTAACTTTAATTGTTTGGGAGGCCCCTTCTTTTTGAAAACTGGGTCATATACTTAATAGGCAGTACTTTTGACCATGGGGGTTTATCAGACCAACACAACAAAGACCAATAATGAATCCAACATTTGTGGAACAAGTGATTCTTGCATTTGCAAAAATAACTGATGGCATAAATTAACTTTTTTTTTTTTTTTTTTTTTTTTGCAGTTTTGAAAAATCGATTTTTAACATCTGATGTTAAAAAAATGTCCTTTAAATTTTAAAAAGACATTTGTTTCCCCATAACAAATATAAAGCACTTCAGAAAATATTTAAATAATTTAAGCTTAACTAAAAATCATGTTTTGCCAAAGTATTTTTGCAGGGCAGACAGACAACTAGATCCAACTAGTTAATGGCAACCCAATACAAACACATTGCACATTTTGAATCAAGCCGGCTCTTTAAAAAATTCTTTCCATTGTTATATGTCAGCCCTCTCTGATGTATTCTGCTCACTGACTCGACTCACACCTTCAAGTATTCGTATAAAAATACACCTGGCTGCCTTTTTATGAATGTGTTTTGTTTGCTCACCCAGCCAGCCCTCCAAAGATGTCCTTGACGTAGGAGTAGTCTCCTCCCGACTTGGGGATGGTGACGCCCAGCTCAGCGTAGCACAGCGCCCCGATGGCAGTGATGATGCCAGTGATGATCCAGACGATCAGGGCCACGCCCACGGAGCTGGCGTTCTCCATCACTCCCTTCGGGCTGACGAAGATACCTGAGCCGATAATGTTACCTGGTGGAGGAAGAGTGGGAGGACAGAGAGGTTTCAGGTTTGAATACAAACTGATAAAGAGGTTTTTCTTTTCTCAGCTCAAGATCATTTTAGTTGCCGTGGGAAGTACAATTCGACACTGTCTTGTATTGTCTTCTGTAGCTCTGGGTGAGTTTTGTCAAGTGAGAAAATAACATACCAGGTTATCTCAGTTTGGTCTTGAGACTTCAAATTCTTGACTAATAGCCTTGATTAGACACTGTGGGAACTGAGTTTGAAGAATGTGTGCATTTATCAGGCAAAGATATGCTATCCAGTTGCATTGTGGGAAGTGTAGGATCTAGTATTTTGAATCTTGACCCATATTGGCGAATAAAAGCCAGTAGATCTCTTCAATTTTAACCATTGTTTTGTTGATGAGTCTTTTGCAAGACTTCCAGCTTTATGGAAGTGCAAACTAAATTTCTGAATAACTCCTCTAAAAAACAGTAACAGGTACCAAGAAGGTAGTCCATTTAAAGGACCATAACAGAGGTTTTGCACATTTTTAGCCCTTTTTCACTAACCATTCCAGGCATCCTTTGGTTTCCCTTCATTTGTCTAAAATATTAAAATGAATTGACAAAAACTTTGCACCTCAGTCTGTAGTTAAACTGCATCACCATGCAACAACAGTGCTCCATGGAAACAACTTAAACAAATAGTGCAAAACTTCAGGAAGTATGATTTTTTTTTTTTTTCTTTTTCTGAGAGTCAGACGAGAAGATCGTTACCACTCTGACAGACTGGAAACAGGGGGCAACAGCTAGCCTGGCTGTTCAAAGTAAAAAAAAAAAAAAAGCACCTACCAACACATCTAAAACTCACAGTTTTATTTGTCTCTCATTTGTTTCATTTGTTGTAACAGAAATGTAAAAGCAGAAATTTCTGGTTTGACAGGGAATAACGCGCTGCAGCAATTTCTTGGCTGAATAACAGTTGCTAGTCAGTGTACACAGGTTTTAAGGTAATTGTACCAAACCTGGCAACCTCACTGAGACGACGAGACCCTGGGAAGTCACTACACTGACATTTGCAACATCTACATTTCTTGTTTGCTTGTTTGATTAAGCAAACAAGATACGATGTGTTAATCTGCAGATGTCAAGAGTCCGCTAATTCAATTTTCATATCGTTTGTAAACTGGAAGTGAATGAACCAAAAGCTGTCTGGAAAAGTAGGAAAACGCATTTAAAACTGTTTAACCTAAATGGCCAGCAAAAGTATGCGTGATTTGTAGTTGCCAAGCTGAGACTGAATGGTCCTTTGCAACATAGTCAGACTTCCTAAGTTGTCTTTATAGTGTTACTTTAGGACAGTTTTACTCCCACTTGAGTTCCATTTAAGTCAGGTAGCATTATTTCTGCTTGTTAAGGGCTTTCTTGCACTCTGAGTCTGAGTGCCTGAGAGAGGTCGGAGGGTAACTGTGCACATTATTATGCACTATAAAAGGAAAACTAGTGCTTGATATAGTAAAAACAGCCGACTGATGAAAATGTTCACAGGTGGCTACTGGGTAACATTCACTGAAAGCACTGCAGTCAGACAGACAAAATGAAAAGGGAAAAATACAAACTGAACAGGACAAACAGTGAGGTCATGGGCCCAGAGTGAGAGAGAGAATAAAAATGAGAGAGTGAGCACAGTTTGAACAGTGATGAAGCAGGAAAAGTGGCAATCTGCTGACTAGGCACAGAGTTATGAGATGGAGCAAGGCAGAAAGCAGGGTGAAAGAGTGCAAAGAGGGAGGAGGGATGAGAGGTGCATGCAGGGGGTGGGGTGTTAATGCCCTGACATATTCAATGAGCATCAGCGTGCCAGGCAGTTTACACAGGAGCTGAAAGATGGAGGGATGGACGACTGGGTTCTGGTCCAGCATGAAAGGATTCACTCCTCTGACAGAGCCGAGGTCGGAGGTCAGTAGCCTCCAATCAGATCCAGCCGACTGTGCTCTGACTGTGCTAAAACTCAGCGGCCAATAAAAGAGGTATCAGGGTCAAAGGTTTAAGGTTTTGAATCATAATGGGCCGGCTGGATGGAAGGCCGAGTGGCATTTTACAGTACAAAAGTCAAAGGTATGAATGATACTGTCATATTCTGCCTGGAGAGTCAAATGAACTGCAGCGACTGGGTGTGTGTGGATCAATAAAATTAAACAATGGAATAATAAAAATGAAAGGATTAATTATTAATTAAAAAAAAACAATGGTCGATTTTTATCACTCTGTAGAAAAAATACTGTATTTGCTTTCTAAAATCAGTTTAATCCAAAGCAAAATCTGAACGTTTGCCAAACCATGTGCTCAACTGAAGCATGAGGACATGCAAATTTGTTCAACTTTAAACGATTCCACATGCCTCACGTGCGAGTGTTGAAGACAGCCGCTCACTTATGTAACTCCAGTTGCAGGTAAAAGGGAAAAAGACGACGAACAAACCATCCCTCCCCTGATTTTGTTGACACCTTTATGGCAGCAGCGGCCCTCAGTGCCTGACCTTCGACTCTGCGGAAAAAAAGGAGCCGTGCGCTGACTCAGCTCTATTCTCTGCCGAAACTCCCTGCTATGCTTCCGCGACATAAAGTTTTGGACAAATTTGCAGAGGCAAGTAGAGGTAGCACGCTAGTACTGGATGGTTCGAATGATTTCTTTGTTTGTCATTTTTATAATGGTGCTTTTATAACCAGCCGTGCACACTTGCATGTTGTGTATTCATGTTTTGCATCATCACACACACCCTCATGTGAGTCTAATGCTGACTAATGTGAAATCCTCATGTTTCCTGTTCTTGCAGTTGTTTTTACACCCTTTTGTCTCCAACGAGGCCAAGCAGGGCCTTTTTTTTTTTTTTTTTTAATGTGCTGTTGCTATACCACTGGCTCTCTCCTGACCTTGATCTAAGACCAACAGAATGTTTGTATCACAACCTTATAACTCGCTGCAGGCCTCAGCCTCTTTACCCACAGGATACTTTGATATATTGTTTTAAGGATGTAATCTTTTATCTGATTTGCGTTAGAATTTTTATTCATGATTTTTTTTTTGTGGCATTTTTGTGTTATCTGTTTCACGTTGTTTGTCTGTAACTCATTATTTGGGCAAATAATTTCTCAGTTAATTGTTTGGTCTAAAAATAATGTCAGAAAATTGTGAAAAATGCCTGTTATAATTACCTAAATCCCAAGTTTTCAAATGTCTTGTTTAGTCTAACCAACAGTCCAAAACACAAAAAGTTACTGTCATATAAGAGAAAGAGAAACATAAGTAAATTATTAACTGATTACCTGAACAGATGCTGTTTAATTTTTGCGTCGATCAAATAATCAATTTATCAGCTAATTCCTTCAGCTCTACTAATTATTATTGTTACCTACAGTATCCTGGGCAGGACAGTGAGGCTTTCATGGTTAAATTAGGGGTGAATAAAGAAAGAAAAAACAGTGTATGACTGTGTATTGTGATATTACTGTTTGCATTTAACAAGTATTGGCATTAGAACATTTCCTCTTAAAATACTTAAAGCAAAAATCGAATAATTTTTTACACATGAGAAAAATTTACATGGAGACACGATATGGAGACACATTTCCTGAAGCTAAGGAAAAACCAAACCCGCAATGTTTATCTTAAGTGAAGTCCAAACACACAAACACAAGAAGGAACCAATGACAGAAATTAGATGTTGTGTTACTTGTTTGGGTCTCCCCATGACACACGACTGAATGCCACCACTCAACCAAAGACCACTCACACCAACAGCAGGCGATGAAAATTAACAAGCAGGTGTGTGTTTGTGCAACATTATGATATAACCCTAATCAGCCTTTATAAAGCCCTGTAAGATTAGTCCTTGCATTTCCTCTCAGCGTTAAATCCCTGTTCAAACAGCCACCAGGCTGAGGCCACCTGCTGTTGCCCCTCAGCCGGCGTCTCACAGGCCCTGCAGGACTGTGCACATGTATGTGAGTTATTTCTACACTGAAGCGATTTCCAAGAGACAGAACCACTAATGCGTATATTGTAATAAAAGCAATTCGATATGAAGACAAACTAGTGGCAACTCTAGGTTATTCGTCTTTTGGATCTAACCAAGGTTCATAGATATTTCTGCCAATTAAGGATTTAGGCTCTGCAGCTTAATACAATTTTGAAGGACAAGAGGATCGATTTGAACTTGATATTTAATATGAAGACAAACTAGTGGCAAACTCTAGGTTATTCGTATTTTGGATCTAACCAAGGTTCATAGATATTTCTGCCAATTAAGGATTTAGGCTCTGCAGCTTAATACAATTTTGAAAGACAAGAGGATCAATTTGAACTTGATATTTAATCAAAGTGATGTGAATCTGAGTTAATGCGGCAATTCCATTATGAAACACATATCTTGGTATCCAGCTCAGACATGGCTAATCCAGTCAAGCTAGTAAAACAGCATTATCAGGGCGGGGCCTTTTTCCACGTGGCCAAAGGTTCGCCTCTAATCCCAATTCCTGGCTTTGCACGTTTCTGGACTTATGTGTGTGTGAGTGATAAATGCCTGTACTGTACAATAGGCTATAAAATTGTTTGATGTCCTTGTGTGTGGGCATGTTCACAACCAAAGGATCAGACGAGTCACCTGAGCTCACGTCTCTATCGCACATGACAGTGTGAGCTGATTTAGCTGAACGAGCATGAATGAGTTAAGTCAAGGACGAAAGCCCCGGCCAAGAACAGTCTGGTGACTATGCTGAATGTATGGACTCTGGACGGCCGTATAAATCCTCTAATATGGCCTTTTTGGTTTAACACTGCCAACCTGTTTCTTAATAGTCGATAGATGAATGCAGAGTGATAAAAAAGATACGCCGAAGGGGCTGGAGAAGAGATGTAGGCAGTGTTCAAGGGGATCTCTTGCTTGTATTCTGATTTTTACAGGCATTTTAGAGATCTTTAGCGATCGTGCGGTATTTGCAATCAAGTGATCATTTTGAAGTGGAAAGGTGTGAAAACATTAATCAAAAAGTCTTTAGATAAACGGATCTCTGCTACCTACAGCAGAGCAGAAATTAAACCTTTCCAGTGCAACCTCAGGGATTTAGGGAGTAAATTACACACTGAGAAGGAACAAGGTCTTCTAAACAACGTTTCAGTGACTAAGTTGTCCTTCATCTCTCCCTGTCTTTTTCCCAGCCTCTCCCTCCTCCCTCCTGCAGCAAAACCTCTTGGGAATTCCCATGTGCACACACTCCTCTTTCCTCCCGTTGCCGTGGAAACACAAGAATGAATGAGCCATCCGCTCCCTTCGCCTCGACCCGCCAAGGTCGACATGACGACCACACACTCCCTCAGACCCATCTGGACAACCTGTGCCATAGTTCATCCCTGAGTGTGTATAGTAAGATCCGTTGTCTGATGATGTTATCTCTGCTTGCTGGCTGTCTGCACTGACTGGCCTCTGTACAGCCATGCCACTGTATTTATGTTATTTACCCCCATTATTATATAGACAAGGTAATTAGTGCAATGTTAGATTTCACTGCTTTAAGTTTACTGGTTATACTTTCACCATAAATCTGAATAAGTGGGGACAGTTACAGTGCTGCTCGATTGTTGATCAATCTAGATTGTTTTAATTGAGTTTAACAGTATAGTATATTAGTATTATAGTACATATATAGTATAGTATAAAGAAGAGATAAAGTTGTCAAGCAAAACCACGAAATATTCCCTAGTTTAAGTTTCTCAGTTGTGAGGAGTTGCTGTTTTTCTTTGTCCTATGTGGTAGTAAATTGAATAATTTTGGGTTTTGGACTCTTGGTCTGACAAAACAGGACATTTAATGACAATACCTTGGGCTTTAGCAAATTAAAAAAGGGAATTTTCACCATTTTCTGACATTCTCTCAGCCAAAGGATGAATCGATTGTTGGGAAGATAATCTGCAGATTAATCGACAATGAAAATAATTATTAGTTGCTAGTATAAAGAGGCGTGGCTTCTTGACCTCTCCTGCTATGTCTCTTATCTCGTTATGCTGTTACGAATGCAAATAAATACATGCAGACTTCAAACACTTTGTCCTACATTTCCCACAATGCAACCCCCGGGATTACATGGCTGAGTTTTGTCTTTTTTTTGTCTTTTTTTTCTCAGACTTAAGTGCCCCCCTTTTAAAAACTGTGCTCCTCCACCGAGGTCACCACGGCCTGTCACGTGAGCCTGCAAGGGGCTCCGACCGGGCCAGTCCTCCGAGCGCCAGAGACCAGCGAGGGCGGCGACATCATCGGTACTGGCCGGGCTCCAGGGAAACGACGGCGGCTTGACCGATCGAGGGCTGCGAGCGGGGCGGGCGGCACGAGGCGCGCCGCAAGGAGGACGGCTTCCCGGTATGGGAACGCACATGCCCCCCTTCGAGCCCCGTTGGTTTTATTAGTACACCTCGAACCAGTCAGTATGGATGCTTCGGTGCGTCGGCCGAGCCCTGCCCCGTGTAGCTGTTGGCTCGGCGCGCAGCCGCGGCAGTATCACCCACTGTGCGTGTTGCAATACGACATCATCGCGTTCGTCGTAAACTTTATAGACCTCATTTACTGAATGGTGGAATCTGATCCCGGGTGCAGCTTTTGTACCCCGCTGAGGACTGTCTGGGTATAAGTCCTGGGTGGCAGGGCGGACTCCTGTTCCACGTTATTCCCCGCCCCCTGTCTCTCTTTGTTTCTCTCATCCTCACACTCAAACAGAGCTGTTCTACCTTCTCAGACGCACACTTCTGCTTCTAGGCTATTAAAAGGCGGGGGGGGGGGTTTCGATCAGACAGCCGGTCGCACCACATGCCCGTTACCCTCTCTAGCACAGCAGTAGCGGCAATCACTTACCAACAATAATACCGCAGGCGCTCACAAGCCCGATTTCCTTCTTGAGCGCCACTCCTCCCCCGGACTCCGTCTCGCCGGCAGCATCCTTGGCAGAGCCTGCCGTGCTGCTCCGTTGTCTCGGACCGTCCGTCATGTTGATGGCTGGACCTCACCGCCGGGCTTCTGGGTAACGTTTCGGTCTTCTTTTCCAGCCCCCGGCACCTGATGCTGCCCCGCGCGCTTGTCTCTCGCCTGGCGCTCAAGCGTCTCCTCTTTCTGCGTAAAACCACGTTCACTGGAACGTGCTGCACCTATCTGATATGGAAAGATGACTGATGTTGCGCTGTCAGCGACCACAATGAAGGCGAGGGTTTTATAAGACGAAAACAAAAAAAAAAAAAAAACGGAAAAAAACCCCACGTAACTAGACAGGAAATACTGCAAAAATTGGTGCAGTCTGTTAGACACCTTGTTGTAAATGTCAATGTCACTTTCTTCACGGTGCAAAATCCCGGCTGCGGCTTTATAGTGCCTCTTCAAGGTCTGAGCACAGTTGACGACCGAACCGTCTCTTGTACTGGTGCCTGCCGCCGTCACAGCCGGTGCCACGGGTCTACACAGTCTACACGGTCATCACGTCGAGTCCGGTCACGGAGCGAAAAAAGCGCAACATTCCACTGGCATTCCCTAAAAGTAACCGAGGGGAAATCGCCCGGTCCTTCACTTTGCTTCTGATTTTGAGCGACAGCCGCAGCAACGACAAAAAAAAAAAAAAAAAAAAATGCTCACAGAAACAACAATAAGCCCTCGCTGCTTCCTTTATCAGGTGTGAGCTGAAGGGACAAGAGCATCCTCTCTGGGCGAAGCTGCTCCGGTAAAACCGAAAAGTCTGGGAAAGTCGTTCAGCGCTGCCCCGTGCACACCTGTGCTCAACCTGGACAAGAGATGTTGCATTTGGTTAGACATACATTCTCACCTTCATATGAGTACAGTAGCGCCGCCCCCTTTCTGCCTCCTCCCACCTACTTGTTTTTCCTCCTTCAGCCTCTGCAGGACCTTCCCATACGCCCCCCCCCCCCCTCCATCCCCCCACCCAAAACAACAAAAAAAAAAAACATCAGCTGTTATTCCAAAATCACTCCTGCTGTTCAGCTGTGCAGCTTCCACATGCTGAAATCCTCCCCAAGAAAGGCAGCTCGGGAGTGAAAAACAAGCCACGTTCAGGTTACAGAACTCTGACTTGCCCTCCTTTCTCTCTCGACCACTTCTTCTCGCTGCCACTGCCTTTTCCTCGCCTGCACAGAGACTTTCACTCATGCACACGTATTATTCAACGTGCAGCAGAAGCCAGAGTCTAAATTTAGCCCTTACACGCAACTCACTCCTCGCTCTGCCTGCTGCCACAATGCCGGTGTCTTTGTCCTCTTGTACGTGTATGGTCAAACTGCATAGGATAGAGAATCTAGTCTCTCTATACAGTTTTGTCAGAAGTTAGGCTGCTCTTGTAGTAGGTTGCTATTTCCTGATCAAGCCACAAAAACCAGCCCTAAGCTCTACTTAACTGTTTGAGATGAAGCTGTGACCCATAAAAAGATTCGAAAGACAATTTCCTGGGTACGCGGTGGAAAAGGTAGCAAGAACATTTCTGTCATTTCGGTGTGAGAGAGAGTTTACTGTCTGGTATCATGACCTCGCCTTTGCTCAACAATGTCCGAATGCAAATGTTTGCTCCCCGCTCGAGATACTCATTATGTCCTTCATCTTCTCCCTCATGTGCCTTCAGGTGTTTTTTGGGCCATGCTGGGACACGGAACACAAGCCGATACAGATGCTTGTTACACGTTTGTCAGCGCAAAACCCCTCTGACTTCCTTAAATGGCTCAAGTGCAAAAAGCTTTTCTCTTCAAATTAGGATATGTTGAGAGAGAGGACAAGTTATCTCCTCAGCATGATCTATATTTACATTTTTTATGATGCAGTCCACAACATTGATTTCAATTTTCTGTGGTCTTTTGTTTACAGTAAAATCATAGAATTAATTTATCTACCGCATGAACACTTGCAGTGATGACTTGTCTTAAAAAAAGATCAGTAAAGACGGATATATTTGAAATCCTACACATGTCTTGCCCACTTTGGTTTATGTATAAATACTCATTTTGCAAATAGACATCTTTATGAGTAGGTTGCTGCTTCCTTCTGAGCACTGGTGCTTTTTTTAGTCTTTTGCTTTACTAAATATTGTTGTGCATAACAAGATCACATCTCTTTAAAGGTCAAAGAACTGAAAGTCCATCCAGCTTGTCAGCTCACTTCTGAAATAACCATTTGAAGTTAGTCTTTTCGCTTCTCCCCAAGGAGATCAGATCACTGCTGGCCTCCAGAGTCCCTGGAGCTGGTTGGGATTCAGCGTGTTGCCCAAGGACACTCCAGCAGCACAGATGCTTGCAGGCAGGACAAGAAGACTCGAACTTCAGTCCTTCGGTTCTGCTTTACTAGCATTTCCTTTGATTTGCTAGGAAACTTTGGATTCACCTGAGAGTCCCCAATAGATCCTGAACAACTGTTGACTCATGATAGCCAGTGCAGAACAAAAGCCAGGAGTTACATAACCACAGCTACTAATCTCTGCAAAACAGAGCAAGCCAGTGTTTCTCTGCTGAGTGGACAGAACAACAAGGTCACCTGAATCACCTCAGCATAGTCTGACTGCACTAAAATACCTCTGACCCAGCTTCTTGTCTTTGACTCTATGCAGAGTACTTCATCTGAAAGGTTTGGCATTGCAGTGTAAAAAAATACTCTAAATGTGCCTATGCAGTGAAGCAGGAAGGGGTACACACATCGGCGATACAGCTCACTCACAGTACACATGCTGGACCATTAGGAAACAGGTCAGTGAGCCAGTTTGTTGACTTTTTACTGGCCGCAGAGCACCTACCCAGAATATATTTTTTTTAGAAAGTCTGCAAGTACAGCCGTGTTTTGGTGTCGTGTTGTGGTTGAAATGAGGGTCAAAACTGCCTGCCACTATAGAACCACATTCATAGCTGGGGACACAGCTTATCTACTCGATGATTTAATTCATTTGACAATGTCCACAGACATTAGATTAAATGGTATCAGTGGTTCCCAGCCTAGCACTGATAGATCTAGAGGATTGTTGGATGATTACGCTGGTGAGAAATTTCAAAAAAAGTAAATTCTAGCACAGAAAAATATGTTAATAAATAAGTTAAACAATCTGAGTGGGGGAAAATCGCTCTTCGATTGAACTACCCACAGCTTACAGACAACCTACAATGAGGGGTGGCAGGGAGATTTTGTTTCATATCAGGGGGTCCCAAACAAAAAAAGGCTGGGAACCACTGTAAGAATCAGAGTTACGTATTCAATTGCTGGTCCCAGGGTTAGACCAGTATTTCAGTTTGATATAAAGTAGGCCATTGCTGAAGGGATGGAAGTTCCTCCTTTAACCCATCTGCATAAAAGTCCATAAAACCAGCAATGAAATTGAATTTCCTCATTTGATTTTGAATTCGTTCTTAACTTAAAGGTGTAATGTGTTTTTTTGGACAGCCTCAAATATCCTCACGCGTCTGGTTTTCGGTTTTGAGTTTTGGTCCCCCCTGACACTCAGAATACCGTTTTAGAGGTTTATCGACTCTTAATCGCCATTCTCTGTTGATCAGTATCCCTATAGGTAGGCTTAGTAATCAAACACAATGACCCTTATTGTTTTGGTTCTGATAGTATTGATACTTACGGACACAGATGTGGAAGACATCCCTGATCATCTTCCCCACGCGCTGATTGAGTCCAAATTGCCTTCATTTGGCATTGTTTGCTTGATAAGATTATACTCTTTGTAATTACATCATTTCTAATTACGGCTCGATAAAGAGCTTTGATAAAAATAATTACCAGCTAGTAGCTTTGGGAAACATCTGTTTTATTTGAGCTGGGTAAGGTTCGCTTAGGGTGAGGAAGTTATGCAATTAAGCATAACTCAGACCAAGGATTTCAGAAATACTGAGGTCATGAGTTCCCCCAACACTCTATTACAATATTTCATTTACTTAGTTAAATGTTAGTATATAGTTTCATCAAAGTTTATTTCCAAATATTAAGGCCTGGATCCTGTTTTCTCTTAAGCTTTTTCACACTTCACACTACTGAATATTACATGAATTTGTTTGTTTGTTGGCATAAAAGTAGTCAAATTTGAATTATACTTAGTTCAAAAGTACTCCAATCTTTCCATAAAACACAAAGTATGTTATTATTATTATTAAGTAAGTACTTGACTGTTTAAAGGAGTAGTCACAGGTATTCCCATCAGTAAATGGCTTGTGTTTAGTTGGATGTGTGTGTGTGTGTTTGTTTGTGTGTGCGTGTGTGTGCGCGTGTGTGTTTGAGCGTCTGTGTGTGTCTGTGTGTGTGTGTATTTGATCAGCTTACTGGACCATTTGAGCAAAGAGATAAGGATTGAGGGTGCGTGCTAAAACCCTGGAGACTCTGACAAAGACCGGGGTGCAGAGAAAGAGGCGGACCGGGAGGACAGAGCCAAGACATGAATCATCTCTAGCTATACAGGAGGGTCAGAAAGCGAGTGACGCAATTTTCTGTACTGCGGCATATTGGATTTAAAAAGAAACAATGACTGAGATTTAAGTGCTGACTTTCAGCTTTAATGTGAGGGTGTTTACATCCACATTAGATGTACGGTGTAGGAACTGAAGCCACTTTGGTACTTGCTGAAGTACTTGCTGTACTTTGCATTGTGTTCAGTGCCAATCTGTAAATGTTAGTGTGACGGTGAACATTAAGAAAACTATACCTGCTAAATATCAGCATGTTAGCATGCCGACGTTAGCATTTAGCTCAGAGCACCACTGTGACTACAGTAAGTAGTCTACAGCCTCACAGAGCTGCTAGCATGGCTGTAGGCTCTTAGCCTTGTTCATACACAGTTCTTCAATTGGACATAATTGGACAAGTCATCATGGACTCAAATTTAAAAAAACATCACATCTAATAAATTAAAAACTGTACTGTGCTGCAGTGTACGACCAACAGACATCAGCTGACACCAGCATCTTTGCTTGTTATTGGGGCTCCAGCCTGGACTTTAGTAAGCTCACCACAAGCTCAGGTGGACTGAGGTCATGTGGTTGACTTGGCCACTCGAAAACAATCCACTGTTTTGCCTTTAAGAAACACCTTGTTACCTGGTGTGTATGTTTGGGCTGTTTATGATAATTGTTCTTAGCATTGTCCTTAAACTGGGGACCTGTGTATAGAGCAGCCTGCTCTTCACAC
Organism: Xiphias gladius; assembly: GCF_016859285.1. NCBI lineage: Eukaryota > Metazoa > Chordata > Actinopteri > Istiophoriformes > Xiphiidae > Xiphias > Xiphias gladius. The sequence goes on from NC_053411.1 coordinate 13,015,363, forward strand.
AGTGTAACGGTTAGTGTCCTCAAAGCTGAAAGTTAACGCTTTAACCTCACAGCCATTGTTTGATTTTAAGGTCCATTGTGCTGGAGTACAAATCCAAAACTGTCTTGATATTATGACCCGTGGAGCCTCTCTGCTATCCACCAGTAAAGGAGAGCACTGTGGAAACAAATTCAATCATGACCCATATCTGATGACATTTAACATTAGGCTTCATGAGTCAAATATTAGTGAAGAAGAGGAACAGAAGTGATTTTCAGAGCAGACGTGGAGGAGTGGCGGCTTGGTTTGAACTTCAGCGGTATGTCCTGAGTCAGCTGTTACAGGGAGTTTATCACTGTGGTAAAGATGACCCTGGGCCTTTACCCTGATAATGGTGCACACTTTGGCATAGCTGTATGTGGGGGATGTGCACGCGGGACACAAACAACACCTGTAGTAAAACACACCAACACACACCATGGTGTACAGAACACTGTTACAAAGTAAACGTAGGCATACAGTTTCACATGTCAGGTAGAAAACTCCTTTTATTTTAACTGTTATGCTTCAAATACAATAAAAAATGTGAAGGTTGAATGATTTTCTCAGCATTAAGGATGAATTATGCAACCCGTCAGCTGTGATTAAAATGTTTAAATGCGGTCATGATGTTACCAAAACGTCAGATTTAACAGACAGATACACCTCACACTCATTCTTTCTTCAGGTCCTCACCTCTCATGCACGCATTCCACCTTTCCATCACATGGAGATTGATGTAATCATCTGTAACATATGCACACACACACACACACACACACACACACACACACACACACACACGCACATTGCATATGTCCATGCACACGCATACACACAAAACGCCTGGCAGGTGAAAGATCAGGTAGTGAAAGGCATGGAGATTCTCCAGATAAGGCTGTCAATGAGTAACCCTGCTGTTTCAGGTTGTTTGCTGCTCAGTGGCTGGAAAATTGGAACAATAACATGCAAACACGGAGGTAATGGCCCTGGTGCTAGGCAGGCAGACCGCAGGGAGATGCAGGTCTCCAACAAGGACCTGATCATAACACCAACAGTAATGGCTGGTATATCACAGTTGTATCTTAAGGCTTTTAAAAAGGGTATATCTGTTTGATTGGGCAAGAACAGCTCTTGCTTGAAGACAAACTTACTTAGAGAGATTATTCAATCTATATGCATCTAAGTGTATCTAGCAAAAGACCACACCTGCATGTAAAGAGATAAAGAAAAATAAGACACAACATAGTCGTCTGTGATAAGATATACTTTGTTGGTTTCCTGTCAGGATACTGGAAACCTACAGACCATAGCAATGATCTGAGCAATAAGATGTTTTGAAAGCAGTAGTTCAACATTTTAGGAAATGTGCTTATTTGCTTTCTTGCCAAGAATACGATTGATACCACTGTCATATCTGTCAGTTAAATATAAAGCTTCCACCAGCCGGTTAGCTTGGATTAGCACAAAGATTGTAAACAGCTAACCTGGCTCTCCCCCAAAGTAGCAAAATCTGCCCTCCATCACCTCTAAAGCTCAGTAATTAACACATTATATCTTGTTCGGTTAACTCATGCAAAAACAAAGTGTAGTCCAGAAATCTTCTAGTCACTGAAAGGTCACCAGGCAACTGATGGAGACTCCAGAAAGTTACTGCTCCTGGCCAGGAAACAGTCTGGCATGCAACACCCTGTGATACTGTTTTACGCTTTTCTTACAGGTGTCGTAAAAATTAAACAAACAAGATATAACATATTAAATATTGAGCTTGAGAGGTGCTGGTAGGAGGACTTTGGTATCTTTGGCCAGAGCCAAAGCTGTCTCCATACTTAATGCTAAGCTAAGCTAACCAGTTGCTGGCAGTAGCCATAGCTTTATCGAAAGCATATACGAATGGTATCGATCCTCTCATCTAACTCTCGGCAAACAAAGTAAATTAGTATATTTTCCAAAACTTAAAGCTACTCTGTCAAGGATCTTGGAGCCGTATATTGAAGCCTTGGCACTTTCATGAGAAAGAATTATGGTTTTAACTTAAGATGCCTGATATCCTGTAGAAAAGGAAATCCCTGTTCACTTACGTTGAAGATATTTATTGAATCAGTAAAAAAAAAGAAACATTTCAGTCCCCGCAGACGTGACAAGAAATGATAAGAATTAGACTATATTGCACTTAAATGCCTCTTCTTTTCATCTAAACTCACTGATACTGTAGGTGTCACAGTGCCCTTAACATTAGTTTGATGAACTGAATCATCGAATGCCTTGAATGCAAGAGCCGGCTGTTTGTGTGTGTGTGTGTGTGTGTGTGTGTGTGTGTGTGAGTGTGTGTGTGTGTGTGGAGGGGGGGGATCATATTCCTTTCTCTAAGTTGTTAACTCTGCTCTTTGAGAGGCAATTAAAGGAGTGTTTAATTTGGGAAATCACAGGGCGTGTCAGTACAAACAGTTGCTAACTACTTACCTATTTCATCAGGAAGGTTAAGAAGGTTGATGAAAGGGTCTGAGCTGTTAGTCTGTGATGATTTCATGGGATGAGACCGGCGAGTAGAGTTGTTAACAGAAGGTCGTTTGCATGTCCTTTAATATCTCATTTTGGTATTATCTTCCCTTACAGCCTGTTTCCCTTTCTCCGTTTTCATCTAACTCAGTCTCTGCACATTAATGATTGATTACAGCTTCCTCTGGTTACAGTGAATTCAGTTCTCCACCTATCCAGGTTCTCCAAAAGCTGGTTGCGGATTTGCATGGAATATACTCAGTGAAAAACGAGCTTGTCTGTAATTTGATTATGGTTGAGTGACGGGCGGGAGAGCAAAGGTGTTTCAGCACCAAGCCCTGTATTTCTACAGTCGCCGATCAACCAGGAGTATAAGTCAAAACCAGCTTCACTTGTTACTAAAGGATAATATCGGGGGGGGGGGGTGTAGCCGTTATTTCTTAACAAAAAAAAAAGTTTCCATCTATCACAGGGAAAACAGTGTAACAGAAAACATGCAAACAGCTCTCTGTTTTTGGTTGGCACAGACCCAAAAACTTAAACATTTCCAGCCCTTCTGATGAAGTGTTTGCGTATAGAACAGGGAATAGCATGTGCTGTATTTTGGCCCTTCTCAACATGCTATTTAATACTTAAGTACTGCAACTTCTGAGATGAAAAGCTCTGATTCGTTTCTTCACATTAAGATAGATATAAATCCATGAACATGTACTGTAGGCAAATGTTTTGCTCAGCACGTTTTGAGCCATATCAGCAATAGGTCCATTGCTATGTATATTAACACTAAATAAGGAGCAGAGCAATGACGCTGGTGTGGATATGTCCCCGCCCATTGTTTTCCTAGAAAACTCCATGACTTCCAATCCTCAGGAAGACCAAGCACATGTTCCTTCAGCGGCATGTGCCACTGAATGACTGTGATGTAATGTTTATTCATAACTGTATATGTATAAACACTTATTTACGGGAACATTAGATGGGGTTGCGCAACACGGGGGAAGAAGAGGGGTAAGTGAGGAAAGAGAAAGAGAGATGGAGGTGGGAGAGCAGGAGTGTGCAGTGAGAGAAAGAGGTCCGGGGGAGGAAAATGTTTGCGACCTTGGCGAGAAGGGGAGGAATGTGTAGATTTACAGTAAGAGTTGGAGAGAAGACAGAGAGGTGACGAGAGGAGAAAACGGGAATAGAAAGAAGGGATTGAAGGCTGGGGAGAGGAGGACGAGGAGGGGAGTGGTGAAGGGGGCGTGTGAGCCTGGGAGTGGAGATGGTAATTCGAGCCATGTGTTTACCATGTCCTCAGAAACATATGAGTTCCTGGGACAATGTGTTCGAAAACACATGGTGAAATCACGACCCAAACAAGCTGATTCGCTTTTGGTACCTGGTTTTACAACTTGTAAACACGGGAAATTGAGAAAATGAATTTATTATTCTGTATCCATGAGATGTAAAGGAGATGTGGAGGATGATTTGTAACAGCTATTATTCTTGTAAATGTATACAAATGTATCTAATTTGGAAATAAAGCTTTATTTCTTTGCCAACTCTAGAGATGGCATCCATACATGTACCTTTGCTATTCCAAAGGACTGTGTCACTGGTTTTGCAAGTTTCAGCCGATTCACTTCAATTCACTTGTATTGTATGTTTTGTCTACCGTTTCGGGCATTTGTTGATTTTCATTCTTTTCTATATGTTGTGAAAGCTTAAAGCTGCAGTGATCGAAGTGTTTTATGTTAACAATGGATCTATTCAGTATATGTAATGTTAAAGGGGTTCGCTCTCTCTCACAAACCCACAGAAACCCAGCAGAGACAAGAAGAGTGTTTTGGCATCTTTCACCATTCTCTTGGTCTTCTGTCATGCAACTCAACTGTTTACATTCAAGCTCACTGCTCTCATTAGTGTTGTTTTCAGGCACAGCAGGCATCTGTTTTCTCGTTTCAGCCCAAAAAAAAAAAAAGCTCTGATAAACCCACTGTAAAAGACAGACAAAGTGAGAGACTTGCTTGTCTTGTTGCTTTGCGCCTGCTGGGCATGTAAATATGCGTCTGTTTTCCAACACGTTTGCCACAACAACTTTATAAGCTAATTATGTGTCAGTGTTGTGTTTAAATCTCATTCTGCTGCCTCCATCGGCCACGAAAATCAATGAATGCAGCTTTAAATTGTGTAATTCGTCACGGTGACCAATATGAAGCCTCTGTTAGCTGTTCTCAAATTTACACTGTTGGGATGGCATAAGGCAGTGCAGACTTAAAATGCATTACAAGGCAACAATAACATAAGACTGACATCATGCAAAGCAAGCGTGATATTCACTGGGATGGAACGGTAGAGAAAAAGATACAGCTAAAAACTAAGTCTGTACATCACGTGTTTGAAACTGGTCAGCGAACATGTAAGGTATACATGATTTATAGTTAAGGAGCTAAAATTTGCAAAGACACTGGTGTCGCCCTTCGAGCACAGAACTAAAAACTGAAGACCGTCTGTTTATCAGTGTTAGGGCTACGGTTTACTTGAATGAAGCTTATGTTGTTGCCATTGTGGCTGTTTATTTCTTTGTTTAGGAATTTTTCATCACGCGTATTCATGTGTATTCTGCCAAACCTTTTTTGGGCAATCAGCTGCTATAAATTAAACAGTAGGTCAACCTCCTCCTCTATAAATAAATACATATTGGAACATCACCATCCATGTTCAGGATTTCTGATCTCCTTGTGTGTCAAAACTTGAGCCAGCCTGGACTTGTCTGCGTCTCGCCCAGAGCTACGCCCCCAAACGGCACCACAGCTGGCACACTTAAAGTTTCTCATCCGGTTCTTTGTTTACCCAGATCCCTGATATAACTGTTGACTTTTAGAATCAATATTCCTAACAGGACAGCGTCACACTGGAACAGAGGACGTCAAAGTGTGATGTAAATAAGTCCTTGGGAAAAGTATGCTTAAAAATAACTATCTGCACATTCAGTTTAGTCAATAAGAGAAAAAAGATATGGACAAAAACAAATATTTCAAGTCTGATTTCTTTGCCAAGATTTGCCTAAATTCTGTGGATTTTTTTCTCCATTCAGTACCCAGAACTAGAAGCAGGCAGTCCCTGACAATAACAAGAGATTGGATATGTGCAGTAATCCTGATCAGCTGAGCCAGCACCTTAGTGTGTCACAGTACAGGGCGGGTCTCTGTTCTTGTAGATATTCTAAAACAATCGTAGGTGAAAAACTTCCTCTTTCAGTGAGTTAGAGCGCTGTGTAGTCCCTCAAGCGTGTGTGTGTGTGTGTTTGTGTGTGTGCGCGTGCGTGTGTGCGTGTGTGCGCGCATGCTCGTGTATTTTTCATATTCATTTCCCTCTTCTCCAAATGGGCCAGCCCCTCCGACTGTCAGTGCTGCTGAGGCTGTTTTTATGGAAGTCTGGCTGAATCCAGTTCACACTGCCTCAAGACATGACCTCCTCATCTTACTCTCTCCCTCTCCTTCTCCCACTCCTCCCATGCCTCCCTCCTCCATCTGTTTTGTCGAATCACTCTCCCCTCTTTATTCTCTTACTGTTCATTTCATTTTTCGTCTTTCGTCCTTGCTGAACTGCTCTTTATTCCCTTATTTCAGCTCCCCTTTTCCTCTGTCTCCTTTCTTTCTTTCTATTCCACATTGTTTTTTCTTCCCTTCTATTCTCCCATTTTTTTCTCTTCTGTGAAGCCCCTTTGTTTGTTGTTACCAACTTTTGCACTTCCCTGAGGAATTGTCTAAAGAAACAAGTAGAGAGAGAGAGAGAAAGAAAGAGTAACAGTGAGAGAAAACTACAGCTGGTTTGTTCAGTGTGAATCTTTGATTTTGTGTATCGAAAACATACTTATGTATTCAGACATGTATTGTGCACTGCTTTTTGTGCAGATATACAGTATGTCTAGATGTGCAGGTGCAGATATCAACACCGGATTACCAGTCGGGCAGAGCAGGAAACTGCCCCGGTGCCCCAGATCCTTAGGGACTCCAAAGGTTGTCTGTGTGGCGATTATCCTGTGGGAATTAAATTTATAATGAATTTGTTTGGTTGTTTAGTGGCAGCACGACAACACATTAAAAACAGAGGCGGTAGACATCCCATGGTGGCTCCTGCATTTTTGCTCAGTCTAATCATAGAGGGGATCTGTGTCAAAAAAGAGTTTCAAAATGTTTAAAAGGTCAGTGGATTTTATGTTGACATGGTGCATACTTGTGTTAGGTTTGTTTTCCCTAAAACAGTTTCAGGAGGATAAGGTAGGCAACGCTCCAGCAGTAATGAATTCCATTTAACTGTTTCAGTTTCAGGGTCCCGATATAATGGATGCTGGCACACTATGGCATTGTCATGACTTACTGGGAAACTTGAACACAGTGGAGCCATCTTTAATGTTATTGGTAACACCTGTGCTCTTCCCACTATGACAATTCAAAATGTCCGCTGTGAAAAAAGACCTGTTGCGGGAAAACAATTGCACCTGTACATGTGTAGGAAGATATACAAGACCAACAACTAGAATGAAGAAACGGAATGAAGACTATAATACTATAGGTAAAACTCAAGGTCAAATTTCTAGCTTTCTGCGAGCTTTCAACCACATCTCATGCTCTTCCTCGGTGTATGGAATTGAGTGAGCAAACTGAGCAAATTCTATTTGCCGAGGAGGACCATTAGATGCAGCTGAAAGCTTCGGAAAAGGCTCGTCAATGGATTTTAAGCTAAGATTTTTTTATTTTGGACTATGGGTGCTTTTCAGTTTGTATATAGGCAGGGGATGGCATGAGTGTGTCTGTGTGTGTGTGTGTGTGTGTGTAAGTGTGTGTGTTTGTGTGTAAGTGTGTGTGTGTGTGTGTGTGCGTCTGCTATATGATCTATCTCTCTTGTGTAGGTGCAGAATGTAACACCTTTCTTCTTTGTGGACCTTTCCCACGATGACGCTTCCCTTCGATCTCTAACAAAATCTGCCCTCTTGGTGCGTGTGTGCGCGTTTTGTGTGTCTGTGTGCATTTTTCTATCTTTGTGGGGTCACACAATCACCCAACAGTTAAGGACACAATGTAGCTGCTGAAGTGCCATCAGGCAAAGCGCAGGACTTATATTCACTTCAGCTGCTCACAGGAGCCAGTTGTTGTACCGATCAGCTCACAGATTGGTGAAGCATTGCACCAATGAAAACGTTAAAGAACGTGTTTGCATGCCCGAGTGCCTGTTATGAATGCGAATATCGTCACATTTGCATATTTCAATTATTTTTTTGTTTTTTTTGATTGCAGAATGATTGATGGCTTACTAGAGGCGATCTTAAAGGATGAGGGTGACTGATTGGATCTTTCTGGATGTAGAACAATTTTAAGTGACAAGATATGACATGATGCCGAAATTGATTTATTGTAACTTGACAGCAAGACTCCTTTTGTCATTATTTATAAAATCTGAAATAGATAGACTTTCGGCATTGATTCATTATGACCTTGGTGGCTATCAAAACCAGTCACGATTTTCTGTACTGTGAGTTATTCAGGAGGGTCACCTGATTAGGTGGTGGCACACTATAGATTGTGATGTGTGAGGTTATTCAGTGCAGGTCGATACATCTGCGAGGGTGTGCGGTCGATTTTCTGCCTCAGGGATGTCACTTTCTTGCAGGCTGGTTGGACTTATAAAATATTTATGCAGCGTGTGAGCGCAGCCTGGGCTATAAATAGTCTCAGCTAAAGATAAAGCCATTAGTTTTACCGCTGCTCACACAGCTTTACTATTCACTCACAGACACACACACACACACACACACACACAGACACAAACACACACACACACACACACACATAAATTCATACACAGCGTGACATACTAGATGTAGGCTGCATTCTGAGCAGACATATTGATATTCCGTATGACTGTGCAGGAGTACACACACCCTGCACAAGCTGCAGTCTGATTGTGTGCCAAGCATTATTGTCAGCATCTGTCTGTTGAAGTTATTAATGAGAAAATCTATTAAGCAATCAATAACATAGAATACATTCAAGTTTTTAATCAGTCTGAAAGCTTAAAGGGACAGATACAGATTTTCATACAGTTAAGAAGTTGCCCTCCATGTTATTATGGTCATAATTTGTTTGGTATCAATTAATCAGCGTTCACTTTATTTTTCATCAGAGGGCAATTATCTGCACAGCAGTGAATCAGAATAGAATAGAATCAGCGTAGGATAAAACACAAAGCGCATAAATAAGGTGAAAAGAGATTCTCCGTGTGACGTCCAGCAATGTGCAGCTGAATCATGTGCTTCGCAGATCAAAGACACCAAAATTTCAGAGGTACAAAAACAAAAAAGGACTGGAGCTGACTTATTGATCCGCAGCCTCTAACATTGTTTGCCCTATTAAAGACTGCAAACAAATCAGTGAAAGTGTGCTTTAAAAAAACAAATCGACCATGAACCAGCCCAATCCAACTCAGTTTACTCTGCTCCCCATTTGAGTGTGCGTGATGTGATGATACGGACTTCCTAGACTGAGGGTGCAGAGGTTTTTAAATAATAATAATATTGACAGGATGTCTTGCACACATGCAGTGACTCAGTTCCTCTTGTGTGTTTTGAACACTTTTTACCACCTGACTCTACATTTCCCTTTACCCTTTTTGATTGTTGTATTTTAGTGTCTCAGCTTTTGGTTTGTAAGGCAACACTGACATCAAACACATTAGCAGGAAGCTATTTTTGGCTTCCTGCTAATGAAAAGGAAAAAAAAAAAAAGGTGGGATTAAATTGTAAATGCCCAAATGAAGAAGCTAAATGTTTGATTAGCTGGTGAATATAGTGGAGTATTGTTTATATATGTTTCCCTCAGAAGAGCATGGAGACCAAAAACAAAGCTAAAAGAACTGTTTATATTGGACATAAATTTATCAAATTCCCAGAAACACAACTCAAAATGAAAGCAAATGTCTCTCCATGTCTGCTGGATGTGTAAGTAAGCAGACAACTTTATCAGGTGGTAATATCTCAATGTCATGTCTACAACTTCTTCCGCTGCCCCCAACTGTCAAAAATAATCAAATTACCCTGCTCTAATTTTCAAAGAATTAAAAAGGGAGGCCTGCTCTGATCTGAAAAGCCCCAAGATAATTAGATCTGATCACTACATGTCATTTTACCCTGCACTTCACAGCTCACACATGATTAGACGGAATAGAATTTGGATTTGGCCCAACATCTATCCAAATGAATAACTCAAAACCATGTCAGGTCCCAGACACCAGAAATGCCTCTACAGTACCTTGCCTGCACTGAAAATCTAGTCTGCCCCTGCACACTCTCAAATCTTTCCTTTTTTTCCCCCGCTAAATATTTTTGTATTTAATGAACTTCCATACACCCTCTAGATAAAGGACTCTGCGAGGAACAGTGATACCGCAGGAAATGGGGGCCCCGGCCATAGACATGCAGAGCCCTAACTCTTGCAGAATAGTGCTTTGACAGCTGCTGAGCTGATTTCTAAAAAAACGAACGAAAGCAAAACGTGATGTCTGGTGCTCAGCAGACATGATGTTGTCATGTGCACTTGGGTCTTACTTCCCCCTTTGGTGAACATTTCCTCCACTACACGTACTCACCCAGATGACAAGGCATACACCCACCCCCTGCATCCACATTACATCGCTGAAATTCATAAATTTTGCTCATTAGAACACCAGGTTGTTAAACATTAGACTCGACTGTAGAACTATATGTTAATATTTAACTCAGATGAGATGCTGAAATTGATTGCAGTTAAACGGGTGCACTTACAAAAAACCAAAAAGATGAAGCAAACAATTTGACTTAAGTAACTCAAGCACGTAACAGAAACTATAGCTGTTGTTTCATCTATTTAATCTATTATTATTATTATTATTACTCTGTTGTTCATCCTATTAAATATTTCATGTAAAACAACTCAACGTCAGTTTGATACATAATGTTAATCCTGTGTATCATGTAATAATCCAGATAATTAAGAGTAAATAATAATAAAACACTCTAGAAGGGGGTCATTCTGCATTAGGGGTACTCTCATTTTGATACTTAAGTACATTTACCTGACGCCGTACTATTACTTAACAAAATTTTGAATACTTGTAAATCAGTATTTTGTCAATGCGGTATTACTGTTTTTAATTACGCAAAAGGATGGCTTCTTCCACCTCTGAATAAAGCAGTCACTAAAGTTTGCACATTGCCGGAGCCTAATCGTCTCCCTGATACAGTATATCTGGCTGCAAACTGGCTGTGACTCAAGAAAGAGGCTGTGATGTCCGTGTGTTAGAGTACAGGTACTTCAGTTGTTTAAGAGCTGAGAAAAAAAAAAAAAAAACTACCCTTTGAATGAATCCCAAGAGAATTAAAGGATTTTTTTTTTTTCAACTTCAGTGGTTGATTCAAAATTGGCTAGGGGTGGTTCACCTGCCCTCTTCATTCCAAATCGCTTGCGTTACCGCGCCGCCCAGCGGCCACGCGGTGCCACTGCCTCCTCCTCCACGCCACTCATAGTGCGCTGACGTCGAGCCGCCTGCAGAGGGTGCTGTGACACAATTCTGTGACGACGCGCGCGCCGACTCAGCTTGTAAGGACAGCCGGGAGTTGACCGGTCAGTGGGCTTTTAATTTTATTTTTATGCACTTATACATTTGCACTGGGATAAAACTACCAAAAGGGTAGGGTTTGCGTCAGCCTGGCGCTCACTTTGGTTGTTTTGAGCGCTCTGTAAAGTTCCCAAAATGAGGACGGTAGCCCTGACTGCTATTAGAAAGAGTTTCCCTTTCAGTCTAAATCACTCTTCAGAGGCAAGACTGGTTTTTGCCTGTTAGCTAACAGGCACCAAAAGCTACGAACTGCTTCTCTGCATTTAGACATATGTTATTTATTTATTTATTTTTGGTTTATGGCCATTTAACTGTCTTCAAGCAAAGGATAGGGGACATTAATAACTAGCTGAGTGAAAGCCATATTCCACCGTAAGTGAGTGTTGAAAATATCGTGAAAATCGTTAGAGGTGAAGTAAACTTACAGTAAAGTAGTGCTGGATGACATAAATGAAGTTAAAAGCAATGTTTTGTTTTTTAAACATTTTTTTTTTCTTGTTGCAGCTTGGTTACACTAACTGAGAAAGTAAGGCTTTTTGTACGCTTCGTCCAAATGTTTGACAGAAAGGAAACTCAAAGCATGTAATTAAATCAAACAGAGCACACCTGTGTTTTTTTAATGCAAGTGCACATGGGAAATGAAGTTCGCTGTTGTAGTTCCCATGATCCCAATACATAGGAAGCTGGTCAAAAGACTGCACAAAAGCAATCTGGAAATGAACATAAATGAAATATATATATATATATATTAATGCTGGCCCAAACAATATTTTTTATTATTATTAATTAACATGTTTATTTTTCTAGTAAACACTTGGTCTGTTAAATCCCATAAAATTGTGAAAAGGTCCCATCACATTTTCCCGGAAACCCAGGCATCATCTTCATATGCCTCGTTTTGTCCGACCACCAGTACATTTTCAATTAACAGTGATATAAAACAGAGACAAGAAGCAGATCCTCCAATTTGAGCAGCTGAAAACAGGGAATGTTTTTTGTTTTTGCATGATAAATGTCTTAAGTGATTACATTGTTATCCAAATGGTTGGCGATTCATTTCCTTTCAATTTACCAACTAATTTTTGCCGAAGTATCGACGAAAAAGTAAATATAACACAAAATCCAAATCTGTGCTCATATCAGGCCATATATATTAAAGCCACAGGATGTAGAGAGCCTAACATATGTATTTAGTTCAACGTTTTCTCTCTGTACTGAAAGAGAAAAATATTTAACCTGATTTTAGATCAAACAGCGAAGCAGGGAAAGAATGTTTTGGAAAGGTGATCCTCCTGATGAAATCTGTGCCTTATCCTTCAGGCCGAGAAATAGGCCGAGAAATATGAGGAATACGCTTTAACCTGTAGCTACTGTATCTGAAGCTCCAACCTGCTCTCAGAAGATTACAGACAGGTGAGAGACTTTTATCTACAGCGTTATTCCTTTGTTGGACGATGGGTGAATTCTACAAATCTTTTGCTGCATAGCACTACTATAAAGCGGCAGTTTTCTAACTTTGAAAACTTTTGCAGATCAGTGCGAGCATCATTAAAAGTCCATTAAAATAAAAACACTTAGAGCTGCAACTAAGGATTATTTTCACTGCATAGTTTACAATGATATAAAACAGAGAAAAGCAGATAATCCATCCTCATTGGTGAAGATGGAATAACCAAATTTTAGTTATTTTTGCTTAGTAGATTACCTTTAATGGAATCAGAATAGTTGCAGATTAATTTTCTGTCAATGCACTAATGGATTAATTAACTAATTGTTTCAGTTCTAAAAACACCAGTCAACCTTGACTCACCAAACTAACCAGCCTTAACCAGAGTGGTTATGAGGGAAAATAACATATACAGAGTCTGTGAAGATTCTCAGTCATCCAGGTCATGGTATTCTGTAAGTGCTATGCGAAGGCATCTGGACTTGAAGTTCCTCAAGAGAACTATACAGAGGTCTCACCGATGCGCTCTCAGTGATGGCATCTGCCCACTGTCGAGTATAGATTTTTGCAGAGTTTTTAATACCTCCTAGAGATAAAAACATTACAAAAAGGTCAAAACAAAGACAATGTAAAGACTTTCCTTCGGCCTTCTGGATGATGATGAAGGCAAGCGTAAGGCCCAGTGTAGGTCTTAAGAAAAACGACCTTAAATTGTCTGGGATTTAAAGAAAGGAGACATTAAATTTGTTTTGTGGCAGACTGAAAGAGCACGTCTGCTTATTTGGTCTCTCTTTTTGTACTTTAATTTTATATCTCGCAAACGCTAACAATTTCCACTGCTTTATTTGGATTTTTAAATGGCTTATACACTGCAAAAATATTTGGATGCAAGCCTTGTTTTACTTATCTACACATTTAACCCAAGAAAAGAAGAAAACAATGGGGTTTTTTTATTTAAGAGTTGGAGGAAAGATAAGAAGGTCTTTTGTGTTATTACTTTGACTCATTTGTCATGGAAACTGTATTTTTAACTGTAGGAGGTATAAAAAACTTCCAACGAGTCATTAAATAAGTACTCAAAATTTTCACAGAGGCCTTGTATTGTACAAATAGGCCACTTCTCCCTCACAGATTTTGGTTAGATATATACAGTGACCAACACACACCCCCCCATCAACACAAACATACACACTCTGAAGCCTCGCCTCTATCCACCAACCCCCTGTCTCCCTAGGGACCACCCCGAAAGTCTGGTGAGGGGTCTCCAGTGCCAAAAAGCAGGAAGTCACAGCTGTGCTCATCCCCCTTTCAGCATGTGTGAGAGTGTGTGTGTGTGTGTGTTTTTCTTGACTCTGTCTGCATATGTGTGTAGATCTGGGTCAGGGTGTGTTTGTGTGTGTGTGTGTGTTTTAGTCTCTATATGTCTGTGTTTGTGTCTCAGCTACTCTCCCATACAGTTTATCTGGCTAGTATGACGCTAATTTCTATTCCAACTTCTTTGTGCAGAAGTTTCCATTTCTGTTAAATGAGAGGGAGAGAGAGAAACCCTGGTTTATACAGACTAATAAACACTCTGTGTGCCTGAGCTGTGTGTCATGGTGGCTAATAGTATAAGACTGACTGCACTGGACTGCTCTGGTGGAAACACACACACACACCCTCTGTCAGCTCTGCTTTTTTTTTTTTTTATTGTTTCGGTCTCCTCTCTTGCTCTTTACCTCTATATTTCTTCACTTTCTCTTTCTTATTGCTCCCCCTCTGTCTGTTTGTTTTTGTTTCTCCCTTTCTATACACTATAGCCGAAAGTATGAAGACTCCCTCGCCCACATATCTTTATGAACATTGGGTCTTGGGCTTTTTTTCACGGTTTAGGCTATAGACCCCTTAGTTCAGATCAGAGCTGAAACAATTACTTAATCAATTGATAACTGTTTGATAATAGATTAATTGTTAAAGTCATTTTTGAGCAAAAAAAAAATATATATTAATTGGTTTCAGCTACTCACTTGTGAGGATTTGCTACATTTCTCTATCTTATCTGATTGTAAATTGAATTTCTTACGGTTTTGAATTGTTGGTTAGATGAAATAAAACACTCGTAGACATCACCTTGGACTCTGGGATACACTGATGGACCTTTTTCATAATTTTATGACATTTCACAGAGAGGGAGCAAATTCCTGCAGCCAGGTACCAAAATCTTGTGGAAAGCCTTCGCAAAGGAGCAGAGGCTGTTATAGCAGCATATTCAAGCCCATGGTTTTGGTATGAAATTTTTAACAGTCACATATGGGTGTAACGTTTGATTGTCCGCATATTTTTGGCCATGCAATTATCTTTCTTTCTCCTGATCTTTTTCTACCTTGTTCACTCCCTTCATCTTCCTCACTCCTTCATCTTTTCCTCCTCATCCTGTCTTGTTCTCTTTCTTTTCTCCGATTCTTTCTTCTTCATGAGCATCTGCAGCTCCTTGCTAAGCCAGCTCTTTGCTGTAAATCTAAGGCCTTTGGTTTAATAGGCACAGTGTGCCTCTGTTACACCGGCTGCCTTTGTTTTGGTTACAGATAAAATCACTGAAGGAAAACACGGCAGCAGAGAGAGAAGGACAATGAGGGGGACGCTATAAGAGATGAAGAAAAAACTGTGCAGTGAAGGAGTATGTGTCAATCTCTGTGGTGCAGGAATAAATAGACAAATCCAGAGAGCGAGCAGGGCAGTTCTTCCCTCCTCTTTTTTATTTCTTGAACAACATACACACAGAGACTGAGAGAGAAGGAGGGAGAGGAAATTATATCTCCTAAAAGAGTGATGATTTGACAAAGCATGTATCCAGAACGGACTTAACTGTTTCCTAACTCTGAAGTACAGATTGAGATTTCAGTCTTTCCTCTAATCTTGGCAAGACTTTGCTTCTGTCTGATAATATTTCTTAAATCTATTATTTTTTAAATCTTCTTTAATTTTAAATATTATTTTTTAAAGCTAAGTCTGTTTTTTTTATTCTGATTTATCTTTTTGTCCTCTCCTCCCTTCATCCCACCTTTCGTTCTCACTTTGTTTGATCTCATTCTGATGTTATCCTACGTGCACGGTGAGTGTGCATGTATGGACATACGGAGTTGATCACAGTGCCTGTTGCTGATGTTTTCTTTGGGAATGTTGACAAGCAAGGGGCTGCACTGACATCGAACCTCATTCTGCTGTCAAGAGAAGAGAGACAGACAGATACAGGGAGAGAGAAAGAGATACAGAGAGGAGAGAGAGAAAACGGGGGTGCAAGGGGGAGGGTGAGAGACACAGAAAGAGATAGGGAAAGAGGGGGAGGTGAAAGAAAAGGAGGAGGAGAGATGAAGGGGAAAAAAATGACTTCACGGCCACGACTGGACTGCCCCCTTTTTTCCCCTCAGCCTCTCTCTGTCTCTCAACTTTTTTCCTCCCTCCTCCTCCTCCTCTGTGTGTTTTTTGAAATGATTTGGGGAGAAGAGGGGAACAAGCATTCGGAGCTTGGCTGACGGTGCAGGCAGGAGCGTCACATAGGCAAACAGGAGCCTGAGGGGCAGAACACAGGGACTGAAGAGGCTTGTGGGGGTTTTGGATCTGATGCACAAACTAAAAGACTGACTAACAGAAGAGGCAGGCAGAAGGAGAAAGAGAGGACATATTGACTTTTACAGACTCTTAACAAGCTTTAAACAATAAATGAACACATACAGACTGTAAAAAAATGCAAGTTAAAAGCCAGATATACCGTACAATTATATTTTTGTAGAAAAGGCAGGCAGATAACCTTGTGAGCAAGTCTAAACATTATTCCAGACGGGACCGTAGGTTTCTTCCACTGAAGAGGAAGGAGGCAGATGAACAGAGGCACATTTTGAATGAAAGGAGAAGAATCCTCCTCATCATCCAGCAATGTTTTCGAGGAGCTTTGCACTGGACTTTCGCTGTCTGCTATGTTCCTGGAGGCTGATGCAGGCATAAGGCACATTTTCACTGAATTACTCTTGAGAAGAGGATCCGCGTTGTCTTTTTTTTTCTTTTTTAAGAAAGTCCTTTTTCAGTGCAGGTGTTGTGCTGACTGTCGCTATGTTTTCTCAAAGGTACTCTTTAAGACTTTCATGGACTTCTTGTCTTCTGGTCCTGTGCATCTTGGATGTATGGACCATAGCTTGGCCAGCTGCCCAACAGTCCCAACCCCAGTTGCAGTCCCGTCGGTCCAGGCAGATGTCACCCCTAACCACTTCCTCCTCAGCCGGCAACCTGTCAGAAAGCGCAGAGAGCAAAGTGGAACGCCTCGGCCAGGCTTTCAAGCGTAATGTCCGTGAGCTGCGTGAGAAAAGCTCCTGCTTGGACCTGGTCTTCCTGGTGGACGAGTCGTCCAGCGTGGGGGCAAATAACTTCCTGAGTGAGTTGAGATTCATACGCAAGATGCTGTCTGACTTTCCCGTCGCACCGAAGAACACGCGGGTGGCGTTGGTCACCTTCTCATCCAAGACCCATGTAATGACGAGGGTGGACCACATTTCAGCGCCTAAGTCCCACCAGCACAAGTGTTCCCTGTTCAACCAGGAGATCCCGGGCATACACTACAGAGGAGGAGGCACCTACACGAAAGGAGCCTTCCAGAGGGCAGCGGTGAGTCAGACCTAAAGATAAAGTGCAAGTGGCTCTAGGCTCTAATGTTGATGCCAGTGAAGCATGTGTGTCAGTCTGTGCTCCTTAATGTGCCTGCATTTGTTTGTATAAGTGTAATTCTTTCCTAAATTTAGTTTACTTTCTTATTTTCTTTGCATCTTACCCCATAGCTTGCTTCTGAAGAAACCTCTGCTATATGTGTGACTGCACAGTATCTGTATGTGTGTGCCAGTTGGTCTGCAGCCTGCTATGTCTTCAGGGATTGATTGCGGCTCAGTAAGGTTGATGTCAATGCATGGCATTGCTGCTGCTGCTCCTGCTTCCTCTGAATTATACACAAGCATACAGTGAGGGGAAGCTGCTTGCCGGCTAATTGTTCAGGAGTTTCCAGTGATAAAAATACCAGTAAGAGTGAGCACATACGTGCACGGACGTACACACACACACACACACACACACACACACACACACACACACACACACACACACACACACACACACACACACACACACACAGATGCAAGCACATAGAAAGCCATGTATACACAAAAATGAGCTCTATTATACATACAACAGTGGCCAATACTGAGAAACAGGTTTGGAAAAGTGGAACAGATAGTAAGACACACGTAAATCAAGTCCAGGATTTCTTTAATTGATGAATGTGAAAAGTTGGAAATGTGTCTTAGATGAAGCTTTCTGGACGAATATGAATTGCTCCAGTGTTATTGGTGATAAGGTTTTGTGCAATACTCTTTTTGCCTGTTTTCATTACTCCAGACAGTGTTTGCTCTTAAACAGACGCATTACAGGTTGTAAGGCAATATTTGTTATAGAGGCAGGGATGTGGGGGTTATGTTGGGTCATATGAGGTCAAAATGTTGTTTATGGTTTGCTGATTTGAGCTGCCTGACACCCAGCCGCGTGCACACACACTCAAACACACACACACACCCAGGACATATGGCACAGTTCAGCCGTCAAGTCCAAATAGCCCTGCTGGAAAAGCGGTGTTGGTGGTATAGAGGCTGGTCCTGTATAAATACACATACCTCAGTTCATGCCTCAGATCTGCCTTCAGTTAGGAGCTTTGTGAGACACTGAGCTGCTGACTGAAGCTATTTTTAAAAACACACAAGACAAAGTTCAGGTGCTGTTGGGGTCTGCAAAACTATTAAGAATTACTGCGGCCTGTTATTAAGTTATTTCTGTTATTTTGCAGTCAGATGAAAGGAGACATGGCTATAACCATGGCAGGGTTACAATTATGCATTATTGAGCTTATGACTGGGTGTACCGAAGTCAGAATACAGACTCGTGCACCGAAGTCAGAATACAGACTCGAGCTTCATTGACTTAAATACAGTCCCACATGAAAATGGAGCTAAGACCTGACAAAATATCTCAGCTTGTTGCGGACTGCTGCAGCATCATCTGGGTAAAGTCAGTGATGCGGTGTGAAACGAAAAGGCGGTTGAAGTGCAGCAATAACTACATCCATTCAATGATCATAAGGTAAACAACCATCAGGTTTAACAATTATATTTTTCGAAAATGGCCTTTTCACCTTAAGACCTACAACCACCCAGCACTTCATTAGGAATAACACTGAGTAAGGCCTCCCCTTTGCTTTCAAGACAGCCTCAGTTCTTTGTGACATGGACTGAACTCATTGTCGTGTTCATGAAACCAGCTTGAGACAACTTTTGCTTTGTCGAGAAAACATTCCCCCCACCATTACAACACCACCAGCAGTCTGGACTGTTGACACAAGGCAGGTTGGGTTAATGGATTCACGCTGTTGACACAAAATTTTGGCCCTACCATCTGCAAGACTCAGCAGAAATCCAGATTCATCAGACCAGGGTATGTTTTTCCAGTCGTCAACTTTCCAGTTTTGGTGAGCCTGTGTCCACTGCAGCCTCAGATTTCTTATCTTGACTGACAGGAGTGGAGCCCGATGTAGTCTTCTGCTGTTGTAGCCCATCTGCCGCAGGGTTAGACCTGTTGTGGATTCGGTGATGCTTTTCTGCCCACCACGGTTGTAGAGAGTGGTTATCTGAGTTACCGTAACTTTTCTGTCAGCTCCATCAACAAGGTGTTTTGGTCTGGAGAGCGGCTGCTCATTGGATGTTTTTTGTTTTTCACAGCATTCTGAGTAAACTCCAGAGACAGTCGTGCATGAAAATCCCAGGAAATCTGCAGTTTCAGAAATACCACGGTCAAAGTCACATTTTTTCCCCATTCTGAAGTTTGATGTGAAGATTAAATTAAGCTCCTGGCCTGTATCTGTATGATTTTACACATTGCACTGCTGCCAGATGATTGAATTATTGAATAATTGCATGAATAAGCAGGTGTACAGGTGTTCTTAAGTGCTCTGGGAGAGTAAATCACTTTGATGCACTCTAACGTTCCATGAATACATCACGTCAGCATTTTCAGACAAAAAGGTAGGTAGGCTGACTTTTGGCCAATTTACCCTCCACTTCATCCCTGTTTAAAGTTAATAGCCTTGGACCCTATGCTCCAGCTTAGCGCTGAAAGCTTGGCCCTCAGGACAGATTTTCAACTCACCCTCCTTAGTTAAGTGCTGATAAGGAGACCGCTGGCCGTGTCCCAGCTGCTAAAGACCACAACAATACCAAGAAAAGGCTTTCTGGGGGAACTTTAGTACCTTATCATTATTCACAAACACTCAGAATGTTTTGGGTGATTTATCAAGTGATGTAGTAGTCTAAATCGTCCAAAGATGACAGGGTGTACTGCTGCTCAGGCTCTTAAGTTGGCTGTTATTGATTAAAAGACTGATTAAAATAAGAGTGAATTTTAACTCTGATATTCACATATCATAGCCAACAAACACTCCTGTATTTCTTTTCCATATGGCATCTGCATGGTGAAAGGCCGATGTATGAGTAATGGGAGAGCTACGTGCAGCCTAAACAGAGCTGAGAATTTTTGGAAAGATAGATGAGCCTAGCAGATACAGACCGAGACGCAGCACATCAACCGGTACTCCAGAAAACACCCTAAACCTGATAGATTTAGTCTGACATTTACTGTGTGTTTGCATGATTGAGGAAGTGATGTTTAAAAAAAAAAAAAAAAAAAAAGGCTGTCTGAGATTAATCCCCTGATCGTTTTTTTTTGTCGTCCATCTGAATCTGACTGGAAAGAGGAAAAAAAAGGGCGTTTGTCATGTCTTTCCATTAGCCATATAAAGGATGGGTCTGTGAACAGTAATCTACAAGGCGCATATCTGCCTGTCATTGTGTGCTGACTGAACTTTAGGGCGACTGTCTCCGTGTGTGAGTGTGTTGAATTGGGAATTTTGCATTGCGTGTGATTGCATGTAGTTAGTGATTCAGTTCTTTTGCCCCTACACGTGCCCTCATGCATTTGTGATCCCAGGTATCGGTTCTAAGGTTTCAATTAGTTGTGTGTGTATAGCATGTGTCTATAAGTCTATGTGATATGTGTGAATGTATGCATTTGTGTTAGAAAGAGAGACAGTGAAAGTAAGAGAGAGAGAGAGGATAATTGAGAATTTCAGTATAATAATAATAATAATGATGCCATATTTTATTCCCTTGGCTGGTCTTGGCTCTTCTAAGTGCTGTAGAAAGCTGGATTCCATTAGGAGAGACATTTTTCCACCAGCCGTGCATGTAGAGACAGGGCTCTCCTCCAGCACTTTTCATCTCTGTCTCTCTCCGTTTCTCTGCTGTCTGTCTGCTGTCTCTTTTTTTCACGTGATACGTCATACAGTAGGTTTAAAGCATCAGTTTATGCAGGTTCCAAAATGGTTTCTGATTCAGGAGTTTTTCACTTAGCTTAGGGAAATATTGTATTTAGCGTTAAACTAATAGATAGATATAATTTGGACATATATATCTTATACAAATAAGTCACTTCTCCATTCCAAGCTCTCTCTTATGGTATCAAATGCTTCAGAAAACCAGATTGTGTGATGTGTCATCTGATCACATCTAAAGGCAAAAGTGTTTGTAGCTCTTCTGAATGGCATCACTTGATAGCGGGTTTTATACTCCATTGGAACTGCTTGTCAAATGGTCACATAGCTTCGGACCCCCCCCCCCCAAACACCTTTCCAACACTGAATAAGGGTGGTCTGTGTCAGATGTGATTGGTCAGCTGTGTAAAGGTGAGAAAGGACCTCTTTATGTCAGTTTTCATGTATAAACTAAGTGCAACACTATGAATATCTTCTTGTAGAGACTGCCTGAAAATGTGCGCCATTATCCCTGTTTTTAAAAGATATCTCCCCCCTGGCTATGATGGCAGGCTTTTTACTCTGCTTTCCAATGTGTCACTTTGGATCAAGTATAAACACAAAATATGCGATTAATTGTAAAAATGGGGATAAGTGCGCGCACCTTCAGACAGACTTTCCTTGAAGGCATTCATGGTTTTGCAGACATTCATACACACAAAAAATAAAAGAAGTATGAAGTATGAAAAAAGATGTTAAAATCCAGCCTATTTTCACACCTCTGCGCACCTGGCCAGTTGCTGTGTGAAGTGGACAAGATTGTCGGTTTGTCTGTTATGTTCATGGACCCAGCACCGATTCAATTTTGCCATTGGAAAGGCTGTTTCAAATGCTGTCAGATGATCTGGCAAGCTCTTTATAAGAGGCACGAGGCCCCTCGGGTTGGATATTGTTTGAAATGTTTTGATATTTGTGCCAATACAGTACCCTTTTTCTGTAACAATACCAGAAAGACAATAAACGTACAAATGTTTTTTTTTTTTTTTCCACAAAAACATTTGCCTATTTAATTAACATCTCAAGGCATCACTGTTTCATGGTGTCATAACACCAACAGCTCTACAAGCATATAACAGTAGTACATAAAAGTATAAAATAGTCTAAATTTAACAAGGTTTCTTGATTATCTGATTTATATGAGAAAATATTTGATCAATGGACAAATTAACAAGGCTAAGAATCTAACTGAGCGCTCATGGCCAACTTTAATACTGAGGTCCGATGCCCAGTCCCTCTCTCTCTGCTTTACTGATAAAAACCAGCACATCATTCAGTGTCTGTACGTGAAATAACGTAGATGAGGGTAAATGTCATACACTATGAGTTCTTTGTCATGATGATTCACAGTGCCCCTTCGGGATCTGTCTCTCCTCAACCTCGTGTCAGACCTGATAACCTGGTAACTGATGACATCACTTACCTTGTAGTTTTCCAGTGCTTTTCCCGACCTTCATACTAAGGAGCTGATTGATGACTTTCAGTAATTGTTTTCAGGCCCCCAAGGATTAACAATGGTACTGTACCTGAGACAGAAGCTGCTCACATCAACTGATCCAAATTGAATCACCCCCCCCCCACACACTCACTGTAAATGCTCTGAAAAAGTCAATCCATTTTCCCGTTCTTTTAAGCTCTCATTATATTTATATTCCATGCATTTGCCTCTCACATGACCAAATATCTTTAAGGCAATATGGCTCAGAGCCTTTCATTTTATTCTGTTGTTTGCTTGTAATCTTGTTGATCCAGGAATTACGTTTTTTTCCATTGTTGCTTTTATTATAGCTTGCTTTGGATACGAGAGTCAGCCATAAAAATACAGGGAGAAAAATGACTGTATCTGTTAAAAAGCCAGTTAAAAATCCCCGCCATCACTTGTTTTTTGTCTCACCATTTGTCTCCATCCTGAAGATTTGCCTCTGGGTTGCCATGTGTTGCCAAATAAAACCCCCTCTTACTCCCAGCAGGCAGGCCTGGCTTTGGCAAGAAAACACTGAGTGCTAAACTGGACTTGGCGGCCTCACTGTGTCAGTCTGCCTTCACAGTTGCATAAGACACAGACAGATGGGCAGCGTGTGAAGAGAGATGATGAAAGAAAAAGGAGTGGGAGAAAGATGGAAGAATGAGAGGAAAAAAGTAGAAGAAAGAGGGGAAAAAGCCCTGGATCAAATTGAGTGAAAGAATGTGACTCTTACTGGTGGTTTTTCACAGTAATGTTTTTACCTGACTGACTGTTGGTTAGTGGTGTGCTGCCTTGCCTGAATCTGGGTCAGAACAGATATTGGAGTAATTTACCAGCGTTAAAAGGAGCTACTTAATAAAATGAGCTTTCTGCTCAGCCAGCCAGTGTGTTTCTGGGACTGAAATCTGTATAAGTTGGACTAGCAGGTGGGTAATTTTCCTCTGCTACCTTAGTGAAAAGTTCCAGTGACTCCTAATGTGCCCCACTCACCAGGAAAATGTACACATTCATGCCCATTATTCACACACACATCCACTCACGCACAAGAGTTTATGTAGCAGCTGCATGTCTTTACATGGTTGTCGTCATATATAAGTCAGAGAGTGTGTGCATGGTAATGTGTGTGCCTGCATTTATAGACATATTGTATGTGTCCAGCATGTCTGTAGCTGTGTGAAGTCAACGTAAATCTTGCAGACTCTGCAGGATTTTAATCCTGATAACAGCCACCAAAAATGTTTTCACCTGATATTACGGAAGCTGGACCAGTCAGGAAACTTTGTGGAGCTGTTTAGTTTTCATTTAGTGTTCATTTTGATTTTGAGCTGTGTCTTGTCGGCTCTGAAACCTTATACAACCTTTAAATACTCATTGTAGATGCAAAATGAAGAGTCATTGCAATGTAATTGCAAGTTCTATCTGTCAACTTGTATTATTCAGGAACACATCTGGCTGCATAATGTAGGAATTGCACAGCTTTTTGAGTATGGCCGCAGTGTGGTTTTTTTTTTTTTTTTTTTTTTCCAAGTTTGAAAAAATGAATTTAAGCCAACATTTGTCCCGTCCAAGTTAATGTTTCATCGAAGGACATCACTTGTCACTCGCATTTCATATAACTCTATGTGAGATGATGCCTTTTTTTTTTTTATTGAGTTTTGCTACACCAAAATAAGCGAAACAAATATTGTGGGCTGGGTTTGTGAGGCCCCCCGTCTCATTCCAGTGAATCAGTGCTATTTTTCCTTTCCATCCTGCTCTCCTGCACACATGCAGACCTCCCCAGCAGTCTTTCAGGCAAGGGAATGTAATTTTCGTCAGCTTTGACGCATTACAGCTAAAATGTGCAGTATTGTTTTTCAAAACATTGTCTATTAGATTAAATGAGGCTCGTGAAAGTTGCTTATATTTGGCCTGTGAAAATGAAGAACCTGTACATCCTTGGTCTGTCTGAAGCACACACACGCTCACAGTCAAACACACACATACACTCGATGTTAATGTTTGAGAGTCTGAGCCTTTGCCTGAATTTCTGAATAACCAGTAATGAGATGTAGAGTGCAGCAAATTAAGGTGGGAAATGAACACCATCCATCACCTGAATGCTGGAAAATGTTGTCTACAGCAGGGTGATTTTCAGGGGCCTTCTCATTTCTAGAAAACACATTTGCTCACTGAAGCGTTTTTTATTCTCTTGGCTGAGTCACAGGGCAAATTTTAAACAAGCCAGGCAATTTTCACCAGCAGGTTTTGATAAATTCGAGCTAAACTCTCAGTTTAAGAGGAAAGAGTAGTACGGATAAAGCAAATGGCTACAATTTCAGTGAGAGACTATACAAACGAGGGCCCTCTGCTACAAATGAAATTAAGGTGCATCTCTTTGATCTGGTCCCCAAGGCTGGACCCAGTTGTGATAAGATGATAAGAAAAGACTCTGTTTCCTGTGTGCAACTGCCACTTCCCGCCATCTCACCCTTAATCATTTCCTCCCCCTCAGTCCGTCTGCTTCTTCCCTCTATTCAGCCCCTTCGCCTCCGCCTACTCCTCAGTATCAGAGGGTCTGCGGCAGGGATGGGTGAGACAGAAGGATGGAGCAGACAGATCTCTTCACCTACCAGCCAGAAAAACGCAGATAAGACTGAGGCCAGACAGGAACGTCCACAGACACTAGAAAACAGATTTACATTTTCGGAGTCTGCAGTTGGATGTGGGTCACTATCATAACTTCATATGGATCAGTCATGAATCTTCTGGGTGATGATAAGGACAGTATATTGCTTTAACACGGCGCAAATTGCACTTTGTCTCAAAACAAGATCAGTGGTGGAGAGAACAGTCCTTACTTTACTTTGGTGATATTTACGAGTAAAAGAAAATAGTAAAGAAAATTTCTGTTTCACTTTTAAATTTGAAACTTGTAACTTTATGTAGGTTCGAACTACAGCAAGGATAATATAGTGTCTTGTATTTTAAGTTATTTCACCCTGTTGTGGTTCGTCCAATTGACCGCCTTGGAAACCTAAACTTTATATATTTTTAGTAAAGGGGTGAACGTTGACAGCTGATAAACCAAATCACCACCCAGAGTAAGTCCAGATGGATATAAATTGCAAATTATAGCTTGAATTTTTTCTTTAGTATATACTGAAGACCAGCTAGATTGGTGGTTCCCAACCTTTTTGACTTTGTCCCCTTAAAACAAAGCAGTGTCTATTTGTGACAGCTTGTCATAGGTTTAATTGAGTGATTAATAGAGTTAATATGAGTGATTTTAATTCTCCAGTTGTTTATTTGGAATCTTCTTTAGAAGTCTGAACTAATATAACTGTCTTTTATCTCAAGTCAATTGCAAGGATTATGGAAATATCACTTTGTATAGCAATATATAGTTTTAATTTTATATTCAACGAATATATGAAGGATTTGACTTCATTACATAGTGTGTTGGTTTCTGAAAGCCCCGGCTACCTGAGATTCCCCTTTTTTCAGTCAGTTTTCTAAAACATAGCTGATGATATATTTCAAATGTAATTTTTGTTTTAGCTGATATCTAAATGTAACGCTAGAATTTGGACTTTACTTTCATCCTCTGAATTCATATTATAGAAGAAGTGACAATCATTTTTAAGAAAAAAAACTGTTTTGGAGAAGTGCATCTGCAAGTCCACTCCTTAAACACACAGACACATACAATTTACTGGGTGCTTACCTGGCACTAATGCTCGGGGCATATTTGGAAAGTTATTCAGACAGTGTCATGGTAATCAACACAATAGACTCAACATGACTGTTTGTGTGTCTGTCTGTCTGTCTGTTTTGGGTTTAGGAGGAAAAAATGCATTAGTCTTGGGTTCTGCTCTTCTGGGCTTCTTCATACTGAATCATTCTGACAGAATTATTTTCCGTTCTCTTCTTATATAACTTTATCTATCAACCTCAAATAAGCTTTCTAGCATTTTTCTCAAAGAATGCTTTGACTGAGCTGTTCTTTGTCTGTGTTATCATTAACAATGCTTCTGTTTGCGGGAGAAGAAACTGTGGGCTTTGAGGTAATATTTCAACATTCCCATGAATTTTTATGAAATTAGCTTTGATCTAGGGATCTTTGCATTTCACTATTCAAAACTATCTCCATCATTTAACATCAGCGATACCTTTTGGTAGGAATCTTTTATCTTTAATTCCCTCACCTTCTTTTTAGTACTCTACCCATAGCTTTCTTTCAATATTTTTGATCTGCTGGTTGCTTGTAGGGCTGCACAGTTTCCTGGGTTTCAAGGAGATGTCAACAACAAATTACTTGTTCTGTCTGACCAACAGTTGAAAATGAAATAAAACAGAGAATATATGTGAGAAGGTGGAACCAAATAATGTGTTTTGAAAAGTTTTTTTATTACTTACTCACGGCTGAGTGATTGTTAGTATGTTTGACAATTAATTTGATTCAGTCAACTTTATTGATTGTTCAACTACCTGTTTCAGCTCTGCTTATGTAGTCAGCATAAAGGTTTAATCTTAAATTTCATGGTTGCTGAACTACTTCTGCATGGTGGCTCCATCCCTGAAATATTTCGTTTTACAGTAGGTTTGTTTTACACTAAAGGTTAAACACTTGCAAAAGTAATCTGCATACAGTCTGCCCTCTACATACGCAAACTGTGCTCTGTCTTTTTATGTCTAATTGTACGGACGATATTTACCTTTGTTACTTAACAGCAGCCTGAGAACTCCTGTTCCTTCTCTCATCACACTCTGCTCACCCCTGCCCTCGTATCTGAAATGGATAGTGAATAATTCCAGAAACAGGGGCCTACTTTACAAGCTCTGAACATCCAGAAGACCCTGAGGCCTCCTCATTCACCATTATCTCGCAGACACCCAGGCAGACACACAACATAACATGCAGACTGGCCTGATGCAACTGACCTTAGATGAAAAGCAGTGAGAAACAGAAATTAAAGTTTTAAAAAACTTGCGAGAAAAGAAAGATGGCTACTTTGTGAGAGAAGATGAAAAGTTAAGATTAAAAGTGAACAAGACAGGGTGAGATAAAAGCAGAGAAGCAAACATGGATAAACTAACAGTAAAAAAAAAAAAAAAAGAGCCCTGATGTGTCATTTATTAAATAGTCCCTCTGTGAAAGCATCCCCAGGACCACATCCAAGCCAAAGCTGGGATTTATTAAGTAATTTTTATTCTCTGAATCAGCTTTTCAGTTTTCTGTGACACAGCAAAACTGTGAATGCTTCTTGAATATATTTTGACCTATCTTTCATCAGATTATTCAAATGTTTTGTACAACGCTTTTAAAATGAATTTATTTTCTAAGATGAGTTTAAACTAATCCCACCATTCTCTGTCACCATGTATTGATAACCTGGAGCCCTTCTAAATTCTCTGACTATCGCATATCTCTGGGGAAGTGTTGACAGATAGCCAGTTAGAGCAGAAATATGCAGACTGAAAGTTCAGCTGAGTTCAGTTGTCATGGCAGCGAGTGCATCTGCAGTTTACTATATTGCAGAAAGGCTCGTAAGAGGCCGAACGTGGTTCAAATATGTGCAACCTGTCAGAAAACTGGGAGGAGGACTCAAACAGAGATCTGTTTGAAATACTCCCAGCTGCTAGGCATGTTGCAGTCTTTTATCTTTACAGTTAGACACACCCTATCAATTACTGAGGGAATTAAAAAATTCTTCAATATGCAAATGTTTTGTCTGTGAATGTGCTATTTTGTCAACCAAGAGCTAGCAATTGATGACTTACAGTCTCAAAAATAGCAGCAAAATTTGTTTCAGTCCTTTTGGTCTGAACCATTTAAGAAAAGATTTTCAAGGGGGGGAGTAGATATATCCTTTGGAACAAAACCCTTCGGGGTTTTTTTTTTTGTTCGTTTGTTGTTGTTTTTTTTGAAACCCAATACACATCATCCTTGTCCCATCTGTATTTACAACATTAGCCACAGACTTGGCGATGTACGACTTCAGCAGATTTGTTGCTACTTCTTAATCTTCTTTAGGTCTTTCTTTAGAAGATCAGTGACCCCCCCCCCCACCCGGTAACACACTATGAGACATTAAACATGAAGGCAGAGTCCAACTCAAATTCAGAAATACCCGAGTTTAGGTTGGAAAATTCCCGGTGTTGAACTGTTCAGGAGACAGGCTCAGAAAGCAACATGGTCTGATTAGATTTCACACAAAAATTCGCTCCCCTTTTATTTTATTTATTTAACCAATTTAGTCTGTCTATGACTGGTGGCCTGTGTAACTAACTGTTGAAAAACCCTCTTTGAGACAAACCTGATACATGTCAGATAGATCATGAAGGCGCTGGCAGCCACTGGTGGCTTTGAATGGATTAGAAATGGATGGAGAGGATCTGAATCTGACTTTGTTGGAATGAGTGCTTGTGTACAGGATGTCTGTCAAATGTGTGTCCACATCAACATTTAGACAGCTTGAAACGTTTTTGCTGTCTGTTTAGAATTGTAAAGTGAAAATATACCCAAATCAGTCTTTGTTTGGGTGGTCTAGACTTTTTTGACGGGTTCTAAATTACTGTAGTTATTGCTGATAAAGTATTTTCTGCTTCTGCAGAAGCTGCTGAGTTTGTAGCTGCTGTCTTTTTGACTGTTGTTTGGATCACACGGTCTATTTTACACTGTCTCAGTCTTCCAAAGCACCAGGTGATCAGTCCATGTCTTTCATTTCTCTCTGTTTCCAGTTTGTCTTCTCTCTCTGCGTCATGACTAATTTTCCTCCCTTGATGGTCTGCTCCAGCATTTTTAAGTAGCCTTCAGTGTACACAGTATGGGCTTTGGAGAGTGTCCCACTTGTCCTGGGGCTAAAAGTGCTGCGGTCAAATAACTGGACTTTCCTCTGGCCAGCGACTCCAGTTAGAGAAGGTGTGAGTGTCTTTGTGTGTGTGTGTGTCTGTGTGTGTCTGTGTGTGTTTGTGTCTTTGGGGGGTATGTGAGTTAAACAAGTTTACAAGCATTTATTTGTGCATTTTTACCACTTTTTCTCTTCATGTGCCAATTCGGGTATCTGAAAACAGGGCTTTAGCCCATACTTTGCTCCTCAAACCTGACTTGATCAAGCTTTTGAGAAATTGGTAACATACAATCTCTCAACAGCAACTTAAAAACAAGTATAATGTTGGATAGGTTGCATCTGGCTGATCCATTCAGTTACAGGTAGGTCAGTATTGGCTCTGATACCAATCCAGTGTATCAGATTGATGTATCAGTAGTTTCCAGGAGTGTGTGTAAATGCTTGCAAATGATAAAAAGCATAACTGTTGTTTTTTAATGCCCCCAGTGTGCCTGTGCTTGTTCTGTGCTCAACAACAGTTTATTTGTATGTTTGAAGATGAAAAAAACACCCAGAACCACAACTTTGACCACACAGTAACCCATCACAGGGGATATACGTAATGAGTGAATGAATGAAATTGCATTCAGAAAGGAAGAGGAAACACAAGATAATTAAGAACTGTAGGTGACTGATTTAATTTCATTAACATGTGTCGTACAAATGTTTCGCTAATGTTTCTGGAGATATTCCTTATTCTTGCTCTCCCCTGTTCTCCTGTTACATGCATCAGGAGTGAGTCACTTTGCCAGAGTGGAAATTACCACACACCACTTTGTATTCCAACCCAGACTCAAAAGAAATTATTCACTTGCTACTTGCAAGACTGAAGTCGAAATTCTAAAATCCTTTTCGAAAAATGGGGCATTTGAATGAGCTCAGCAAAGGAGACTGGAGAGGGCAGTCTTTACACTTCCAGGATCTGTAAAAAAACAGATGTCAGTAAGACCCCTTGATGGAAACAAATGTAATTTTAGACGTCTCCACATCGGCCCTATGCTTCCATCACCGCGTCATTTTTTGCATTTCACCCATGCAATTAATTGTTCCCCAGTGAAAATGTTTTAATTTAATGGCTGCAGAGAGTGGGGTGTAACTTGTCATAAAAATACATGTACATTACAAAGTGGGGGAGTCTACAGGAGCAGCTCTTAGCTTCACCACCTCAGATCCCATTGTGCAAACATTACACAAACATGAATAGCACACAAACAAAGTAGTTAATGTCACAAAACATTTTAATGCTTGGTTGACTTGTTTTTGTTTTTTTTTGTTTGTGGATTTACACCCATCGATGACTACTCAGTTGTTGAATAAATTATGATGTGGCGCATGTCATGCCAATTTCGGCTTACTTTGCATAACCGGACAGTAGTACCAGATATTTCAGTTGACACAGAAAGCTGCAGTAGCGGATGCTCGGAGCAGTAAACGTTTGTCATGTTGAATAAAGTAATGTGTCACTTTACTGAATGAGAACTAAGTTGTATGATGTGTTGTCCAATTACAAGTGCTTATAGCCCTACTGACTCAGAGGCGCGGTGAAAAGCCGGCTGTCATAGAGAGGGAGGGGACACGCTATAATTTAAGTGTGAATAACTGTGCAAATTTTCAGGCAGTCTCTCCAGGAAGACATTCATAGTGTTGCATCTGGTTGTCGTGATGAAAAGTGACACAGCTGAGAGAGGAGTTCAAATTCTGTTCATTTTCTCCCCTCAGCATAGCTGGCCAGTCATGACGTGAAGTGGGTGTGACTGTTGGATTGTCCTTTTCAGAAAGTTACAGAAATGGTTGGACCCCCCCCCCCCCAATTCAACGACAGAAAGTTATGAAGCGTGGGGGTTTCCAAAACTATTTGACCATCCGAAAAATACTGGCGCCTAAAGAGCTGCATCGCTTGTATCCATGCTTGACGTTTTTGTTTGAAATGGATTTTGGCTCGGGTACAGGACAATTATGTTCCCATTCTTAATCTCACCTACAAAGCCCAGATTGGGTCAGTAGATTTTTCTAACTGTGGAAAAACCCAGCACTGATCAAAACAGCAGACCTGTTTCAATCCCTAAAAAAAACAGAAGATGTGGGTGGCGATTCAGACATCTGGAACCAGCTTGGAACTGAGGACCACTACTTATGTTTCTCTCCAGCAGAGATTTTTCACAGCAGACATATTACCTTGTCAGAGCAGGAAAATCACAGATGTAAATAATAACTGATGACTGTGTGCCATTTGGGTAAACCATGGCAGCATGCACAATGAGCCAGCATGCCCAATACCGGGGACTGGAACCACTAACTGTAATGCAACCTTAATTAAGGTTGATAATCACACCTGTGCTCCTCCTGCAGTCACGCTATCTGCTGTGAAAAAGGTCACTGATTCTTTTTCTTATTATGATTAGGTGATCAGAATTACCACACCTACTTGACGCTTTCCGTAATATGTTTTATTGATAGAAATGCATCTAATTAGCATTTCAGTTCATGCACTGTTACCAAAAAATGCTTTAAACTAGCTTCACTGTTGGATGCAAAAATAAAGCATCTGCAGCGTTACCCATATGGTCGGGAGCATGCACTTTCCTACACACATCATGATCACTCACTTAAACTCACACTCTGTTCTTTCCACTGAATGTGTATTCACACATAAACACGCACACACCTATACACAGATTCCCTCTTACTTAAAATACTGCTCAGCAATTGATAGGTGCTGCTGACACCAGACTTGTGAAGCTGTGTGTGTGTGTGTGTGTGTGTGTGTGTGTGTGTGTGTGTGTGTGTGTGTGTGTGTGTGTGTGTGTGTGTGTGTATGAAAGCAGCACATGAAAGTCGAGGGGGGGGGTCAGTGAGAGTACGGAAGTAGAGAGGCACAGAGTGAAATATGCAATTCAGAAACAAGTGGCGAGGAGGCTTTGAAGAATAATACTCTGTCAGCAAGGTGAAAGGTCAGGGAGACAGGGACTGACTGTCAGCAGCTTCAGTGGCCTGTGTTCAGCTGCCATGATCAACTATGTATATGAGTAGAAAACAGTGGTTTCCTGATCTCACTGGAAAAAGTGTGTTTCCACTAGGCCACCGTGCTGTTGAAACCATGGTTCTTTTAACCATCGCACATATTTTTTGGATGAAACTTCTTCTATGTACTGAAAAGAGCCCTACTGAAACTGGATTTTTGACGCCGGTATTAATATAAATGTTTGAAAATTGAAATGACAAGAAATTTGAATTTCGTTTGAAAAACATTTGAAGATGCCACTTTTCTGAACAGTTATCGATCAAAGTAATTTTAAAAAAAAATCTTCAGATTAATCAATGATAAAAATAATCATTAGTTCAAGCCTAGAAAAGCAATCTTGGGATAAGATGTATAACGCTCCAGTACCTTTATATTGGTTTTAACAATTTGCGACCATATGTGTACTGATTTTACAACTGAAGAAAAATTAAAGTGTCATTGTACTTTGGCGGACAGACTAGGCAGTGAAAACAAAATTTGGGGTTTCTTTGCTGCAGTAATCAAATGCTAAAATCAGCTGATAATATCTGCCATGCCGAAATATCAGCTGACACAAACATGCCTTTTTGATCAAGAAATAAACTGCGTTTGATGAGTGTTATTGAACTGTTGTTCTTGATGTGAAAAGTCAATCACTTACCTCTGAAATGCTGCTCTATGCTCACAAAACCATATAAAGGCCACAGCTTTGCAATTAAAGACAAATGACACAAGTTCTATAAGCATATGAATTTATTTTGGCATTTTGAGATTAGGATATACCAAAAGCATCATACATTGGCACCTGAAGAAACCAAAACTATTTAAAAGTGCAAGTAGTGGCAAACTAAATGACATGTTTTTATGGGCTAAGGCATGTAGATCTATTAGTAAACCACTTGCTATGTTGAGGTTAGAGTTTGAGAGTGCCAGATTCCATTGGCTCGTTTTCTTTGGTGAGTGTGTGTGTGTAAGTGTTTGTCTGACTGTCTGTATGTCTGTGTTTGTGTGAATGAGTATAAGTAGGTAATTGGTACATGAATGTGAACCCAGCAATAAGCCTTCATCCTGTCTTCTTTGTTTATTTGCTTTCTATGTGATTTATTTTTTAAACATGTCCCAATTCTGATTGTGCAAGATTTTACTTTCTGGAACTATTAGTTGTGCTGTCAGCCTCATCAGCTCATGTTTGAAATGCTGTGCGCTGGCAAGACACTCATCCCCCAGGACAGGATACCGATCATCCAAAACCCGCAATCAATTTTCAGAGAAGAACACAAAAGCATACAAATATAATCAGCTTAAATATAGGGTGTCCAAAAACTAAACACAGGTGTTTCCCAGCAACAACATATTTGTATTGGTATTTTATTAAGTTATTTTGGAGAAAATGTTTGCGCAAAATAATTTATGCTCCAAATTTCTCTTGATTTATTGTGAGGTTTAGAGCTTTTGTAGATATCCAAGGCAACCCAGGCCAGGTCCGTAAGATCTCCAAGCAATACCACCCAAAAAGTGTCCTCCTCATATGACTTCCCAGCTTGTGCTTCCTCTTGATGTTACGATGTCAAACATAATTTATTCTACCAACGTGGGCCGAGTCCAGAACAAACAGGAGAATCAATAAGTTGAAACCTCTCCATTAATCTGCACTATAAACACCGACGTCTCTCCAATTCCCTGCTCTATTAGATGAAATCTCCACCTCTAGCTGGTGCCAAAACAAACAAACCCCTCAGGAGAAGAAAGAAGGAGAGGACAGAGAGAGAGGGGAACATGAGAAAGAAATGCAGCCACAGCAACAACAGTCAACGTAACAAAGGAAAATTCTGCGTCTGTCTGTGCAGTGTGGTCTGAACCAAGTCTGGACAAGATGGGATACATTTTCATGCATGCTTTAAGCCGGTAACAGTCCCCAAATCATTCCTTGTGTATAAGCACATTCAGCAAGCCAGTCTGGAGTCAAGAAAAGCACTGCATTTCACCACACTGTTGCCTTTGTTTATTTCAAAATCAAAGCTCAGCCTAAGAGATCATGCTGTGGCTGACTTGTTAGTTAGCTTGGTTAGTGAGGTAATGATCTCATGAATGTCAAATATTACATAACACATGGGATCTCTTCCACTCTCCAAAGTAACTCTGCTGAAAATAGCTATTTATTTCACGTGTAGGTAATTTTTAACACAGCCACAATACAGTTTAGTGGCAGAAAATCTTTTGAAATATCAAAATTAAGTATCAGGTTTTGTTGTTTTGATGCTGGCCAGTCATAAACATCAATCCGATGTACGAGAGGCAGAGATACAGTTTTTCTGGTAACAGCAGCTTAAATAGACCAACATTCAATGAAGAAAACTCTTACTGGACTATCATGCTTACCACCTTCTTCTGGTTAAATCAGAAAGTATCTGTATTTTTCATGCTGGCTTTCTGGTTGCTCAAAGGCATCCCACAAAACATACAAACACGATTAACTGAAGAAGAAATATGTATCTCAAAAATGAATCACACCATTAAATCACAGAATAACTCCTGGGGATCACTTATTTATGATGCATAGGAATGAAATAACATCTGAGAGTGGTTTAAAAAAAAAAAAAAGTTGCCAAAAAGCTGCATTTGATGGGACTCATCTCATAATACTCATCGTATTAGCCTACTATTATTATTATTATTATTTTCATTATCGATTAATCAGCCGATTATTTTTTTCAGTTTATGGATCTTGTCTGTAAAACATCTGAAATGGTGAAAAATGAACATAGTAATTTTTCAAGAGCCCAAAGTGATGTATTCAGAAAGCTTTTTGTGTTCGACCCATAATCCAAAACCTAAAAATATTCAGTTTACAGCAATGTAAGACTGGAAAAACTGGCAAATCCTCACATTTGAGAAACAGGAACCCTCAAGTATTTGGGATTTTTGCTTAAAAATTTTCATAAATGGTTACTTGATTATCAAAATAGTTGCCAATTATTTTTCTTTAGGTCGATTAATCCACAAATCGTTTCAGCTCTAAACCTGTGAATATGTAACATATCAAACACACTGGTCTTCATCAAATTAAAAACATCAGATTAGAAAACAAAAAAGAAGTACAAAAATATACAATGAATAAAACTGGCCAGTAACCATGACATGCACTCAGTAATAACAATACAAGCCAGGCTGAGCCCAGCATCATCCAACTGGCTCTCAGACTGTAACTGCTCTTGTTATTCTTCCTCCCACTCAATCAAACCAGCTTTCCTTGTCCAATTACCCAGAATGCCGTGTCTGATTGGAGCACGGTCAGTGCCTAAAATGTTTCTCTCAGCGCTTCGTTTTGCCAGCACAACGCAGAGGCCGGGGGGATAATTGAATGAGTTTCTCATTTGCCAGCCAAGATAGCCTTTCTCCTTGGCATCACATTGTGGAATTAGCTTCTCTCTTTCTCTCTGTGTATCTCACTCTCGTCGCTACGGCTTGTGTTGTTTAGTTTGATGAATGGTGTTGTGACAGAAACCGTCAAGCTAACACACACAGCCGTCCAGCTTACCGTCTCTGGCAATTAACTGACTGTCCGCACTCTCTTCTCCAACACTCTGCCATTGCACTACTCAGTCAGACTGGTTCACTCTGGGCCTGTTGACAAATCCACGTTACACAGGCAGAGTTTGGTGAAGACTTCACAATCATTAGATAGTGGTAAATAAGTCAATGGTTGCCAATTTGGGAGCATTTTCCTGTTATGGCTCTCTTGTTCTAGGAATAGTTATGCATCCCTAAAATTTTGCCAACTATACCCCAGACAGGTTAGAAACTATTTAATTTAAAAAACATTTCACGTGGTTTTCAAAACCTCTGCTTTGAGCACAATGATTGATGAGTGAGCCTATTCAAAATATTGTATTCCTTTTTGTGCCTACTTTTCTTAAAGTACAGATGCCTACGCATCAAAATTTCTCTGGAATCAGATGCCATGTGGGGTTGCTTCATATGCAGACAGTGTCACAGGAGATATCTAAAACTTGTATGTCGATGTTTGTAATATTAATCCAAATTAAATGGGTTAAGAGGTTATCAGTTTTTCCATATAAATCACTTCCTGAGCTCCCCGATGTTCCCCATAGCAGAATTATGCTATACTCAAATGGATATGATGATATGAAAACTTTCAAATTGGTGTGATCCTGTAACTTTTAGGACCGTGAAATTATGTCAAGGGCCAGAAACTCTACAATACATGCCACTAAGGTATGCTCACACAATCCCAATTTGTACTACTCAATTTCTACTGTATTGGATTGGGCATAATTAAGCAGCTGGGAAGCAATGCTTGCAAATATCTGTTGCAGTGTCAGTTCCACTAAGGTTACAGCTCAGTTCTGCAGTGTGAACAAGCAGTCACTCCACAGTGTTGATAATAGACAGGAGCTACAGACAGACAGTAAGTATACACTATTTTTTGTTTTGTTTTTTTTTTTTTTTTTTGCTTATGCTGTCATTTCTGCAAAGTGATATCCTGACAAGGTGTGTTGGTTGTATGTTCGTCACTTTATCTGTCACATATGACTGTAAAGGACCATCTGGAAAGCAGCATGGGTTCGACTGTTTGTAATGCCATGGTAGAGAAGTAATTCATCATATAAACTTAGATATA
The DNA here is from genome assembly GCF_016859285.1 of Xiphias gladius. Taxonomy (NCBI): domain Eukaryota; kingdom Metazoa; phylum Chordata; class Actinopteri; order Istiophoriformes; family Xiphiidae; genus Xiphias; species Xiphias gladius. The sequence goes on from NC_053411.1 coordinate 13,052,369, forward strand.
AAAGATTAGTGGGCTTGCACGTTTTTTTTCCACTAACAGCAAACTGTGCATGCTTCTTTTCACAGCATTTCTCAAAGCATACCATATGTTTTTAGATAATCCATCACAGGGAACAATTCTTCAACTTGTCCATGTGAGCATGTACCGTTTAAAACATCTGAGAACTGTTTTGCAAACAAGACAGGCTCTACCTTTTTAAAACAAAGGACTAAAGGTTTTGCTTTTCAGCATTACCTCTAAAGGCAATGCTCTCTGGCAGTGAAGTCTAAATCATGGGTGTCGGAGTTTCCTTGAATGCACCAGCACGAGAGTTTGTCAAACTTGCTTTAGCAGGTGATGATAACATAACATTGCCAAAAAGATGATATGACACTTATGAGATTGCTTACCTGCTGTATGTGTTTCAAGTCTCTGCAAATTGATTGACATATCACACTGTCATGAATAGAAACTGACAGGCTGAAAAGTAGGAAATCAATCTAAAAACTTTATTTAAGGACTTTAAAAAAATGTTAAGAGAATACATCATTTGCATATGCTAAAAGATGCAAAGCCACCTGTAGGGCCCTTAGCATGGCTTCTTGCCCATACTGTGTGAGTCTTGTGGCAAACTTAGCAAAACTAGAACATTGAAAGTTTTGTAATATAAAGTTAGCGAAACAGAGATTATGTGGCATGAAACAATATGTGAGAACCATGGAACAAAAGGAATCAAAGATTGAAGGCAAATGTTAAGCAATGCAACCAGAAAATTAGATACATGTGCCTTACATGTACTCTCAAGTCAAAAAATTTCAGAATTCCTTTAAATTGGGATCCAACAGCAGTTAAAAGTTAAGAAACCTCTGAGTCAGAATCATCTTAGTAGATCACAAAAAATGTGTTATTCCTGTGAGGACTGTGGTATGTAATGAACAAAAACATGTTTGCGGCACAAAAGATCGTGGCTTTTCACTGATTTGACCAGAAAACCAGGAAGTGTCTTTGCAAGTGACCTAGTTTATCTCAAATATCCAAAGTATGTGTCCCTGAGATGTTGCTCAACAATACGAAAGTTGAGTCTAGTGTCTGTAATTGTGTGTACGTGTGTGCATGTTATTCTGTTGGGCCCCTGCAAAGTTGCTGTTGTTATTCTTACCACCCAAGCCAAGAGCAGATAGGCTGTAAAAACAAGCACTCTCACTTCCGACTGATGGGGACAGGGCTTTCTGAATGGATGCAGTTGGGTTGCATTGCTGTGGAATGCCTGCATATAAAGTTTTTTTTTTTTTTTTTTTTTTTTTTTGAAGGTGGATCTCAGGGAGGTGAAAAATCATATAAGAGAATAACAGATAGACTTGTCTTCATTCTCCTTCAGTGACACAAGAAGAAACAGTCTCAAGTGAAAGTAGCAGAACGGTATCCATCATCAAAAACTGTTAAAAGATTTAATATTTTTTATTTTCCATTTGAGTGTAATTCAAGTAGGCATGACACTCAAATTTGATGTGCCGTTCCAAAAGCATCATACTCTTTACGCTGTAAACCATTCAGTTTAAGAGTTTATCAACCAATATGTTTAGGACCCCGTTTACATAAATTAGCAGTCTTTCTCCCTGTCTCATTAAAATGACAAGAAGAAGCAGCTCCAGCAATTTTGACACATACAGAAGGTGCACCTAGCTGTTATAGTTCTAATCCCTGATCAGATCAACCACTGAATGATCCGTATGGGTGAGCAAAGAGTGATTTGCTTGTGTTAGTTTATGGACTGTTATTAGCAAGTTAGCTTAACTGTTACTGTTGTCCAACGTCTGGACTGAGCCAACTCTCATTTCCATGTATTCCTGGAAAGCCAAGACAGATTGCAGCCGGATTTGTGATCTGGCCAACGGAGATGCGTATATGTCGCTGGGTGTAAACAAAATTGTAATAAAAAGCACTTTGAATGGTAAATTTGAATGAGGCCTAAAATATAGCGATCCAAAATAAGTTTCAACATTAATCAGGGCACTCATTTTGAGGTTTCAGCCTCTTATTGTGTACAATAATATTGCTCATGTCATGCTATGAAAGAAATCTGAGCGAGCTTGAGCTCAATGTCCCTGCAGCATTTGATAAACAAGCATATATTGAAAGAAACATTTAAAATTCAAATAAAACCAAATGCTAATGGAGAAGGAGGTTGGGGAGATAGAGGGAGTCATATTGCAGAAGGAAGCGATGTAGCTGCAAGGTTTCACTGCTCAGCATTGGTGTTTGCAAATAAAATGAGCACCACACAATCAAATACAATTTCCCCACAAGAAATCAGCTACCATCAGTTTTGTGTTGTTGTATTGCATTGCATAGCACTGTGACTTTATCTTCATTTACGTGTGTTGCACCTCTGGCAGCAGGACCAACTTTAATAGTGAACCAGATTAAAGGGAAAACACTTGGCAGCTAGTACTCAGTAAAAAATATTGAAAATCATTAAGCATTTGACTCATGTAGTAATGCGCTTTGTGTGTCTTTCCATCCCCCTTTTCATTGCTTTTTTTCAAAGGGGTGCCCACTAAGGCAAATAGAGAAAGAAACATGTTGTTAACCAGCTTTGCTCAAAGCCAGGTGTGCTCAGGCTCTGATCAAAGTCACAGGAGGGGCTGATTGGAGGCCAACAGTGTGGTGGTGGTGGGGGGGGGTCCTCATTTAGCATTCAGAATAGCTGCCATGCATATATAAGCCTTTGATTAACAGCTGGGGTACCTTGGCACCATCGTTTGGCCCTCAAGGTGTGGAAAGGTTTCATAGTCCCTTTTGCCAAACGAAGTGAGATGCCTGCTTTTGAAGTTGTAATCATACAAGCATCTGTTTGAAGGTGTTGAGTCTGTCAGAATAAGGATTCACATTTTCATCATTGGACTGTAGGTTATATATATATATATATTTTATATATATATATATATATATTTTATATATATATATATATTATATTTTATATATATATATTTATATATATATATTATATTTTATATATATATATATATATTATATATATATATTTTATATATATTATATGTTATATATATTATATATTATATATATATATTATATATATATATATAAAGTTTAGTTATATTGGTGGTTAATCAGTAGGTTGGAAAATGACAAAGGTATTGTGCATATGGCGTATCAGATTTGGTAGGCAATTTTTTATTGAATTCTTTATCACTTCTCCCCTTTATAATTCCTAAAAAAAGAAAAATTCAGGTAGTTGTTTACCTAACTAGCAAATATGTAATCTATCTGAAAAAAGTTGAGTTTATGCATGTCAAATCTCTGAGATTTTTCTTTTCTTTATTAATATAACATTAATTGTTGCTATTTTGTAAATGAAAATTAGACCTAAATACTATAGATAAATCAGGGGATTTGAAAGGATTTGAACTTTATAAGCAGATTCAATACTGGATTCTGATAATTTTTTACCGCCAGACCACAACATTGTTGCCCTAATGACAATGTTATAAAAGAGCGTGTGGATGTATGTGTACACTTGTGTCTTTGTCTTTTTGCGAGACCCCCGCCCAACTGTACTTGTGCCAGAATATTATCTCTTTGTTGTACTATGTTCCTTTTAGTACAGCTTACCGTATATGTATACTGTTAGGTGTATGTATCTGATTCTACTGTATAAAAACACAGCCACCAGCTCCAATTATGGAGCATCATCTCTCTCTCTCTCTCTTGCTTCTTGCCAAATATTGTGGTGTGTTGGAGTGGAGATAGATTTGCTGCTCTTAACACTAATCCCTCCAGGTCTGCTGGTCCCCATGCTGTCACCGCTGCTTTGACAGATATTATCGGCTCCATACCAGACACACTTAAACTGTCCCATTGCTGCTGGCTTATTATCTCTTCTTTGGACCAACACTGGCCTTGAAGGGTCTGGCAAGTTTGTGATTGGGGGGGGGGGGGAGCATGGGATGTACAACATAGAGAGGTCCGGAGCTGACATACAGCTGTTCAAATTTTTTGTACGCTATGAGGTGACAGTGTTGTAAGGTGAAAGATATACTTGTTAAGTAGATCTTTTAGAGTCTTTACATCAGATCAGTATTGGGTTCCCAGTCAAATTGAATAAGTTGGGTTTAAGAGTTTTCTGGAATAAAACGACCTAACTTTAAGGAGGCTGTTGCAAATGTCTTTAATTTTAGGTGTGACACAGTTAAGACTATAAGCAAAATGCTCTCACCCCATTGTTTTATGTAGCTTTTTACTTGGTTTAAAAAAGATTAGCATCTTTTATAGCATGTTGGCCAAGTCTCACACATGTCTATTAGCCTTTGAGGCCCAAATTCTACTTTTTCTTTGATCTCTTTTCTTTATCTCTCTGTTCTTACAGAATTACTTTTATTTCTTGTGTGGTAATGATCAGAGAAAATATGTTTACATGAACAAAATCAGCTTTTTATGTATATATGGGTGTGTGTGTGTGTGTGTGTGTGTGTGTGTGTGTGTGTGTGTGTGTGTGTGTGTATGTAATATATATATATATATATATATATATATATATATATTTATTAGGATTATATTATCAATCACCTAGGATTCTTTATTCACTTCTGTTTTTTTTCACTGTTTGTGAATCATGTCCACATTTTTATTTATTTATATATATATATATATATATAAATAATATACACACACATACATACACTAGCAGAATGTGTTTAGCTTACATGCTGTCACCGTTGGCAGCCTGTGTGATTGTTTTTGTTGGTTTGTTTACTATGGCTGCATGGTTATTTGCTGCTCTCTGTACTGTATGCCTTGAATGATAAGGTGCATGCAGAGAGTTACTGTAAAGGGCATTCCCCTTCCCACACATTGGCTCCTGTGGTTGCCTTTATGTTAATACTCTGGCCTAAAGTATGTGGAGACTATTCAGAAGGGTGTTATTAGTGGGTATGCATGTGTATGCTACGTTTGGTGGCATCTCCACAGTCGCTAACACTAGCCACTGACTTATGGCTAAAGCAGAAACCACTGTGAAACAGCAGCACTTTGAGCAGATGCCTAATAAAAGACATAAAAACACCCTGAAACACTCAACGTTTACACATAAAGAGACAACTAAGCATACCAACATGTGTGCACACATAGATCCAGTCACTGTTATTGTGCTCTGGCATGAAAAGACCTTAAATGTTAACACTTAGACAAAAACTTCACTGTGCTGACAACTGGTAGGAGCCAAGGAGAATCAGGGAGGGTGGCAGCCTGATGGGTATCACTGACAGCTGGGAGTGTGCGCAACAAACCTCCCTAGGCTGGGAACCGGAGCAGCAGGCAGCCTGAAGCTTTGAGGATCAGAGAAACCAGGCTCTCCCTCTTCTCTAATCTCTCTCCATTCTCCTTTTCTTCCTTCACTCCTTCTCTTCCCGGGCTCTGTAATTACGTTGCTCCTGCCAGAACCACTTGAAGTTTAGCCAATTAGACAATAAAGACCAGAACTTTCTCTCCTGCTTTGTTTCCCTCCCTCGGTGGTCACACCCTTGCATGTATTCTCGCTATTCACTTTATCGTATTTTACATTATGTCATGTTTAGCCTATTACGTCCTGTTTGGACTCCCCTTGTTTTCCCTCCAGTCTTTTTAATTCTTTACAATATACCCATGACCTTTCTGGATTTCAGTAAATAAGCAAGTGGTATCTGTCCTACTGACTTCATCTTAGCTTTTTCTTTCCACCTTATTGCTCCAATTTCTTTTTCTTTTCATCCATTGTTCACTGGTTTTTATTCACATACCCTCTTAACCTCATTTAAAACATGCTTACAACAAATCCAGACACTTTCAGCTTGGCCTCCTCAGCAAAGCTAACAGATGGTCCTGTTATTTTTTTTTCTTTACTCCAGAGAAAATAAAGATATGTTTCTCTGACTTTAATGTCCTGTCTAATTGTATGTGGTGGATTGTAAACGGTGGCTAAACTTAGTTTCGGAACTATAGCCAGTGTGTGGGGCGGACACAGCAGTCCGTTCTATGTTGCCCAGTGTTCTCTGGTGGTTGTAGACCACTGGCAAGCAGTCTGTAGTTTGTAAGAGAAATAACTAGAATTGTAGAGTTTTCTCCTTTTTTTTTTTTTTTTTCGTCCCTCCCTGTCCTGCCCTCGTTGCCTGTCTTGCTGATGTAGGGTTTTGAGGAAACCTAGAATTGAGGGCTGTTTTTAGTGGTTGCGTGTGACGTTTTTCGTTATTCAATTTAGTCATGTCACTAAAGCTGGAGCAATGTTGGTGGCGTGTTGGCAGGCAGAGCAATTTGTGGGATGTGTGTATTTGAATGGCCGACCCTTACAATAAATACTGGAACAGCATGACTACATTAACTAAGGCACAATTTTGACGCACCTGTCAGCTTAATTTCTTGGTTTTTTGGAAGTGCAATGTCTCTTATAAATTCCACTTTACCTTTTTTTTATTGAACCTGTTTAAAGGAATAATTCAACATATTGGGAACATGTATACCTATCTGCTTTTTTGGCGAGAGTTAGCTGCAAAGACTGATGCCACTGTCATATCTGCCCAACTGAACATGAAGCTGGAGCAAGCAATGATGAGTTTAGCTTAGCATACATACTGGAAGCAGAGGGAAACAACTATCATAACTCTGTCATGAGGTTACAAAATCCAACTATGAGAACCTCACAAAGCTCACTCATTAACATATTATATGTCAAGCTAGGGTTGTTTAATTTGAACAAAAACCAATGTGTAAAATGGACAATTTGTGTTTTTAGGGGAGTTCCTCATGATGATGACAAGACTCCAGGAAGTCTCTGTGCCTGGCCAAGAAATAGTCCAGTACATAACTCCCTGTCAAACCACAAATTCATATTTTTAGATTCTGGTTTTTTGAATTTCATGGTGCAACTAAATTGAAAGTTTCTCTAAACTTTAACCAACATGAAGCAAAAGTGGTGTAAAGATTTGATTCATAAATGTGAAATTTCAGCCAGTTACTTCTCCAATTAATGTGTAACATTTTCCTCTCCATCAGCAAATCCTGCGCCACTCTCGTGCTAACGCCACCAAGGTCATTTTCCTGATCACTGATGGCTACTCTAACGGCGGAGACCCTCGGCCGGTGGCAGCAGCTCTGAGGGAACGTGGCGTTGAAATCTTCACTCTGGGCATCTGGCAGGGTAACATCAGGGAGCTCCATGACATGGCCTCGCACCCCAAAGACCAGCACTGCTACCTGGTGCACAACTTTGCAGAGTTTGAGGCCCTGGCTCGTCGTGCACTCCATGAAGGTAAGAAGAACAGATGCAGGTTACTTAAGCTGATTTGTTGCTATGGGAGAAACCAAACTGCTTTTATACGTGTTTTAAAGACAGAATCACAGCCCTCTGGAGGTCATGTACTCGCAATTGAAAGAAACATCTGTGATCTCACTTCACAGCCGCAAAGACATATCAGGTCTCACCCCTTTCCCACTTACACAATTTAGATGCACAAGGTAGAGTTACATCAAGCCCCCTGTTTTGATGAATTTTGATGAATAAAGTTTAAGCTACCACGGCTACTCTTTTTCTCTTAGAAGCCCATTGCTTCAAACATCATCATTTGACCTGTAGCAGTATATCTAAAATTAAGGTTTTGCCCCTTTTAAAATTCAGTGTTACTCAAAAGGAAGCAGATAATATTTTAAATGGAATATGACAACGTACATTTCAGAATGGTCTTTTCTGTTACGTACTGCCAACAGCCATTAGGCCTCAATTCTATACAGATTAGACAGAAGAAGACAGTTTTCCCACACTTGAGGGGGACTTCCCACAATTTGGTGATTCAGTCGTGGCTTTAAACTTAAAATATCGCCATTAAATATCACAGTTAAGTACAACACTGAGTGTGTAGAAAGCTGTAAATCATCCACATGCACTTGCAGACTGTACATTCACGTTTACACACAGGTTCTGAAATTCCAGACAGTAGGTGCAGTGGTAGAGATCAGTGAGACGGCGCAAGGATAAGGCTGTGAGAATAAAAGCCAACACACACCATACTATCAGCTCAGTCTCCGCCGTCTCTCACGCTCTGTCTTGAAGTCTGCCCAGCGACTCTGCCAACAACAGTGTCAAAGTAGAGACATTTTTTGTTCTCAAACACGGAGCAACATTCTGAGCCATTCTTGCTGACGATGGACCAAATCGCAAAAATTATACCAGAGCTGTCTCTCTTCTTCTTCGACCTCTTCTTCTTCTGTGGCCCTCTCTGCCTTCCTGCTCTCTCAGTTGACTTTTAGAAATACAACTGAAGTTTCCTTTTTGGCCTTGGTAACAACATGAAATCCAGTTTTGTCCTCAGTCTCAATTCCTGGTTACAGTCCCAATACATTTTCTTTTGAAAAATGTCTCAGCTCAGGGTTACGGGCTTTAATTAGTGACTTCTGTGTTTTGGAGCAATTTTTTACACTGGTAGAAGAGGATATGGCTGTTTGCTTTTAGTCGGTTGTACATGTGTGGCTTGTTGGTACTGCTGATTTTTACTTATATACTTCTGTGGTTAAGGTGTTGGTTCACTTTGTTCTCTGATTTCTTGAGAGAAGGATGACAGAAGTTGAGTGGAAAACCTGTGTTTAATTCAGCATGTTGCCAGTCTCAATTACATACTATACAGAAGCAGAAATAGAAGTTTTAGACTGCCCCTTTGCAAATTCACACCATCATGATTTGAAGAAAGTCAACTCTAGCAACCCTAGTATTAAGATCAATTTTACTTTCAGCCCTGTCTGGCCTCTTAAATGGTTCTATAACAGTCTCCAAATGACTGAACACTTAAAGTAAATTGTCTGATAATCAGGTGGTGTAATTTGATCCTACTGCCACCTGCACTCCCCTGTGTTTCTTTTCCACCCATAGACCTCCCGACAGGAAGCTACATCCAGGAGGATCTGTCACGCTGCTCCTCTCTCTGTGAAGCAGGCAGGGATTGCTGCGACCTGATGGCAAGCTGCAAGTGCGGCACACATACTGGACAGTACGACTGCATCTGTGAGAAGGGATACTACGGGAAGGGTCTGCAGCACGAGTGCACAGGTAGGACAGATGGATGTGTACCCTGCTCTTTTATCTGTAAATCGCTCATATCACCATTTATTCTGTGCCAAACACTCATGCCGATGGATTCCTCTTACAACTGGCAGCCACCATCTAAAAAAACAGCACCACTTGAATAAACAGACAGCAAACCCAGTAAAAGCTGTGTCTGTGGCATGTTTAGCTTTGCTGTTTTTTCCACAAACTGACCTAAATTGTTTTTGCCCAGACTTTTGTTGCATTAAAACATTCAGGTGTCTTACAGATCAACATTTGGACTTTGTTATAGTTTCTATTCCCCTTGTCTTTATTGCCTTTGTCTGTCAGTGTCTCCTTAAAGTCAAGACTACTTGGCCCCAAGTTGCTGTTGAGCTCACTATTGGGTGAAAGTTAAATAAGCCGTCTTTCCACTTAACGTAGCGTAAGCTGTCCACAGGAAAGATCACTATCAGCAAACCCAATAATGTGGAGGGGGTGGAGGACTGAGACAGTGATATGTTTGTGTGTGTTCAAGACCTCAATGGCCTTCTCTCACCCATGACTCTCTGACTCCCAGCTGGATGCACCACATCCTGCTCTCCACCTTCAATTTCCTCTTTTAAATCACGTCTCATGCATCCATTTCTTTCTGTTCTACACCCAACGAAAAATGCTGCTGTCATTTTAAAAGTTAGTGCCCTTTTCTGTGGCTCTTATTGCTTTGCCTCCCACTTCTGTTTCATACGTATCCATTTGAGGAACTAAAACATCTGTTTCATCTGTTGCCAGAGGGCTTTGCTTTTTACCCTTGTGTTCCCTACTACTGGTTATTTATAATGTTGGGGCTCTAAGACTTATCATTTAATGGTTACACACAAATGTGATTTTAGATAAGAGCATCAGCATGTGTTTGTGTGTGACCATTAACAGTTACTCTTACATGCGAACGCAGGAGTGTCCATACATATATTAATGTTGTGTACACACATATGGAATAAATCCCTGGGTGTCACTGTAATTATACAGTTCCATAAACTGTAAATTCAAGCTAAAAATTGGAATAAAATAAGTTCAAATGTACGAATTTGATTTTATAATTATAGACTCTCAACAAAAACAGCCCTGAACAGGCAAAAGTACAGGAATTAATAATGGAGACTGAAAATAGGTGATGTAGGAGGACTTTCTCTCTTGTATCTTTTCTTCCTCTTAAACAGAAACATTTACTTTTCCTTTCATCTTTCTTGTTATCTCCTCAGTCTCCTAATCTCCTTAAAATCTGAAAATATGTTTTTAGGTAATGTTTAATCAACTTCACAATGTTTTAAATGATGTGAAAACAGTTGAGCCTTACAGTTTCATTGGAAATTCAGGGATATGTAAGAAGAATTCTCTTTCTTACTTCCATTGCATCAGTTGGTGGGATGACTCCTACAATCAGAAATAATAGAAATACTCTCTGTAAATGAGATGAGAATAAATAAATTTTTATTGATCCCTAGACAGAAATGTTGGATAAGTCTCTGCTGAGTAGAAGCGGTGACGCAGTGGCTCTTCTTTATGTGGGGAAAGCCTCAAACTCAGCCTTTATTTCTTTTGAAAGGTCCCACCGCAGATTTGATAGATGATCTTTGTGGCAATGCATTAATTATGTTTTGCTTGAGTCTGTTGCTTAAAATCAATCCACTACTGCAGACAGTTAAGTTAAATATCTTGCCAGCAGCCCGTGTAATGACAGATCAGATCTAAATGTCCATTCTGTTAAATCTCCATGTTACACAGAGTAATGTTGCAATTTGATGCAGGTGGTCTTTGTCATTTCATTCAAGTGTAAAGTTAAGGGCCAATACATTATTTTTACTGAATATATAAACTCAGAGGAGCATAGCCATCTGTGTGCTAGTTGAAGAGCAGAACGACTAACAGATGCACTGGCTGGTGTGTGTGTCTGTGTTTAAGTAACTGCTGTGTTAGACCTCAGTCATTTAGACGGCTCACCCTTTGTGCAGGGGAGACAGGTGGGAGGGAACGAGGGACTAAGAAGAAAATCAATGCTGACTGGGCTGCTTAGGAGAAACAGTCACAGCAGTAATCTGCATAACACTCAATTCTCAACTCTAATAAAGCAAACACAAGCAGGACATAATCTTGGTTGGGTTTGCCCTCTAGTCTTCCTCTCTGTACCCACATGTGTTCAGTCCAGAATTAGATAACAGGTAGAGAAGGTGGAAAGAGAGACATTTGAGCAACAGATAGGTTTAAAAAATTCAGATCAGTGTTTAAAATTCAGTGAGAGAAAAAGAGAGCGAGAGGAGGAGGAAAATTTGCAAAGTGAGAGCCAAAATAAAGGGCATTGGGGTCATCGTGCCAAAAAGCACGCCTCCTTAATTCTCATCAGATGTTGTCGAGACTGGAGCCCCATTCTGCTTATTAATCTGTTTTAATGGTTTAATTAATAGCAGGGAGCAGACTGCAGAAATGGCTCAGCCAGCCAAAGGAAGGAAGGACACAGTGAGGCGCTGCAACCACAACGGAGGATTGCTTCCTCTGTTTGTCTTTTACTCTCTCAGATAACAAGGTCTCTTGGTAGAGGAGTGGGCCATTTTGTTGCGGACACTTGATTGTCTATAAGTCATTATCCTCATCCTATAGCTGACGTACCCACAGTGCGCCGGCCCATGCTGGAAAATGTGTCACTGCAGTTGCTGTTGTGGATATGTTGGCGTGAAGTGAAGGCTCTATTAGCTCGGTATTGTTAAATGGTGTGAAATACCCTTGTATATGTTTCTGAGCACTGCATTTACACAGGGTTTTATTCTCTAATAACTTATATGTCCTTTTTGAAGTAGTAGTGGCTCCATAGCCAATTAGATTTACGGTTAGAGGAGTACGTAACCAAGGAACATACATTAACGCTTGCCAAGCTCCCGCTGTTTACTGAAAAATTATATAGATTATAAAAGTTTTCTCTTGCTTTAATATCAGTGGGCTTGGCTGAATCATAGGTGCTGTGTGAATTAAGGGTACGCCACGTGTTTCAGTGATGCCAGGGCTCTTTAGTAGCAGACAGACGCAACCATACAGTGGCAGAGGCGTAGTTGCTCTGGTTTGCATAAGCTTGATGGTCAGTGTATGGCTTCAGGTGAGTGTGTTGTCTAGACTGAAAGTTTGTTGAGGTTTTATGCTTTTTGAACTTTGTTTTTTCACATTTAACAGTCTTTGACACATCTGAAAATAATATGCCCAAACATTAGGCCTTTAAGTGGATTTTTATTATCATTGGCTGAATGGCTCCATTGGAAACACTATCCAAATCCCTACAGTGCAAAGCAGTGTTGTTTATGAATCTGTCGACAGCCAAGTGAAACAGCTTCTTCCACAAAACTCGCCTGGAATCCCAGCAGATAGAAATGGATTGATGAACCCAGATCCTGCGCAGTTTGGTTTAATCTGGCATGCGAAACAGGACATTGTTGTCTCTCTTCTAATACCAATCTCAAGCTCTCAATGTCTGTATCACGGAGGATCAACAGAGGAATGGGGAAGTGGATAAAAGGAGGGAGAGGCTGAGAGAAGTGGGGTTGCAGGAGGGTAACATGTTTTCCTCCTGTCACACATTCTAGCTTATCAGCCTCTTCTGTAGCCCACGAGAATGACAGGAGCTCTGGACTGTGTTAACTTGGTGTCAGGACAGGCTTTGTTCTGCTCAAAGACGACTGCTCGGGATGGATGGGGGGAGTGAAAAAGAGAGAGAGAGAGAGCAACAGACATCATGAAAGCATGAAGGAAACAAAGGAACGAAAAGAGAGAAAATGAAATAAGATAAAGCAATCAGGTGAGAAGGCCAGAAAAATAACTGGAGAAAATATTTGTAGTCTGATTTAGAGAGAGGAGGTGTAGTGATGGGATTATAGTGCAAAAATATCTAAATCATACAACTGGACTTTTGTGTGTGTGTGTGTGTGTGTGTGTGTGTGTGTGTGTGTGTGTGTGTGTTCCATACCTCACGTCTTTACATTTGTGTATTTTGTCTTTCCCATGTGTTCTACCTTTTTCTTTGCATCATGAATAAGTAAGACTTACATGCATCTGATAGGAGTTTTGAAGTTTTATATCGGGCATTTAATACAATATGTGTTGTTATTATTCAGGGTACTCAAAATATCTATACTTTAAAGTAAGCACATGTTGAATGGGATACTATGGCTATCTTTTTTTTTTTAAATTCAAAATTCAAACTATCATTTGGTTGTGGGGAAAAAATCAATATTCAGTCTGTGACATTTGTTGTTCTCTTTGTTAATACAAAATAAAGTGAAAACTAATGACCCTTGCTGAAAAGATAATCATGACAACAAACCATCTGAGAGGTAATATGTGGAAAGATTTTGGATTCAACACCATAGATGGAAAAATGGGGAATAGAGATGAAGCTGTTTCCGGATTTTTAAAAAGCAGCTGCCTTATAGTTACATCACCCCCTGTTACCTGTCAGCCTGTCCCTAACAGGCTAACAGGTAACAGGCTAACAGGTGTGTCAGGGAGGCAGTAACACACCAGGACTTAATGGAACACATGAAGGGACTTAATGGAACTACGTCAGTTCTACAACATAGTTTAAGGTTAGGTTTCAAGGGTTGCATTTGAAGTAATTTGATCAAATTACATGTTTCTCATTTTTTTGAATTAGATTTCTGAAAGGGTGACAGCCCTATGGGATACTGTGATATTGGATTCACAACAGCCTCACATCTCCCTTCATTAGTGGACATGATAACTGTAATATTACAAACATGTAGGGTGTGGAAAAACTCTATTTATTCATGCGCGTAGATGCAAATACGGAAATAAAGATTTTGCGTATGAATCATACCAGCTACTCAGTGCACTTTAGGAATTTAGTCAACATTTTATTCAACTCAGAGTTCCCTTACTAGTTGAGTTACTGAGTTTGCTTAGTTGACATGGAGATGACTCAACTGTCATCAACTGAGGTTAGTATAGTATGACAACTGAGCAATCTAATGGGCAACTAAGTAAACAAACTTCCTGCTCTAATGAAGAGTGAGAGGTGGTTGAAAGCCCCAGAAAGCTTGTAAGTTTTTTTTTTCTTTTTTTTTTTTTTTCTTTTACTATTTCAAAGGTCAAGAGTCAATTCTCATGCTTACCATTTTGCTTATCGTTGTTCCTATTCTCTTTAAACATCCATCAATTTTGTTTATTGATTGATGTTTTTGATATGAGAAAATATATTTAGATGCCTTACCCCTTTTAAGACTGTTATCAGGATATGAACTGCTAATTGGAATGCTTTGAGTGTAACAAAACATTTCCCCATAACTGATACTGGAAGAATTGCACAATATTCAAAATATTAAGGTCATAAAAGCCTCTTGATCCCAACAGGAGACACGTGGCAGCAGCGAGCTTCAACTCAACCCTGAACGTAAAACATCCACCTCTCTGTGGATGGACTGGACTGTGTGTTCCCTTGTCTGTTGCAAGGAGGAGATAAGAGGCATTCACTGCATTTGCATAGTAAATATTTATGGTCTTGATGTGAATGACCAAGAGACTCCAGGAGGGGAAGCCTTGAGGTGGACATAAATTGAACAAAAGAATTGAAATGACAAGAGGAGAGGCGGAATTTGTTCAGTGTTAAGGACGACAATGAAAAGTGTTGAAATGGGAGGGATGTTGCAATCAGTGTTTGTTTTATTCCCCTTTCACTTTTTTTGGCCTCAACCCGTTGCAGAGTTTTCCAGTGTAAATGAAGAACAGTAAAAATAAAAATAAAAAAGCAACAAAGAATAAATGTTTTTTGTGAACTCTGAGGAATGCGAGCTGAAGTTGACACCACATTGGTTATCACTGTCTCAGTCCTCGATACTCTGCAGCTCATCTCGCTCTACACAGTCTTGATAACACTTGCTTACACACAAGTATATACTGCTCAGGGATCAACACATACGAACAGCCATGTTTTTTTCCGCATGCTTTGCATGCCCACACCTCTGACCCATTAAAATATACCACATTCACGGACCTGACAAATACCAGATGCCTGTATGAGGAGGCAATAGTGCAGACTCTGTTTATACCACTTGAGACAGCACACACACTACATTGGCATAATACATTACACAAGTGAGTGTCTAAATCTTTGATATGGTTAAAAAAATTAAGCGGAGAGAGTAAATTGATTAAAAATACACGTGTATTAAGTTTGTGTTAAGAGTAAAATACATACAAGTGAATTAGTAAAATATCAAGACCAATAGTCTTAACCCATACATTAAGATTTGTCCATACAACCTTTCCAGTAGTGGTTTATTTTGTCCGCAGGGTGCTGCGGGAAAGGCCAAGGTGTCACTAAAATCAAAAAGGAACTATCTCCTGGGCGCACACAACAAACATTCAAGAATACCCACATATCAATTATTTAATGACGAAGGATGTGAAGTAATACACATAATTAAATGGCAACATAAAAAAGAAATGTTTTGAGGCTGCTTTTGAAAGAAACGAGTCCTCAGTGATGCTATTCCAGCAACTAGGAGCATAAAAACTGAAGGCAGCTTCAGCGAATTTGACTATGCTCAGCACATTTCATGGCAATCTGCCTGTTGAATTTTGATATTCTGTGTAAAGAAAAAATGTGGCCTGGGGATAGGAAGGTCAGGGGTACAAAAACATTAAGATGTAACCTCTAGGGACCATGAAAACCAGTACTAACTTTCTTCGCAATCCATGAATAATTTTTCAAGATACTGTAGTCTGGAACAACCAAATGTCATTGGCACATCTAGAGCCCCACCGCTAGCGTGGCTAAAAATGTTACCCAATGATGGCACTAGAGAAGGATCAGGGGATGAAAAACACTGAGATTCAACTTTTAATAATAAACTAATATTTACAGCACATGTAGAAGACTCAAGCCAGTGGTTTACAAGATACCACGTCATTGACCAGAATGTCGTCACAGGGGTTACTAAAATCTTAGCTTGTTCTGGACCAATGTGTTGGATGTACAGCCAACTGACATCCATTAATGCCGCTGCCAGCAGATGGATGAAAGTGGCCTCATATGTGAAACTGGCCTTCTGTTTGTTCAATTTTTGTAAATTGCACTTAAATGTTTTCTAAAGTAAATATCTTTCTACCATAGGAGTGAATTTATCCAACTCACTCAACACGTTACATAAACTTTGTTATAAAGGCTCTATTTCCTCCAACTGCATGAATCCTAATCCCACAGCATCAATTACCACAGCAGACTGTCTGCTTCTGTCCATGTCCTTCATTCTCAATGTTTTTGTGGTAAAAAATAAAAGCTTCAGTTGCTCAACAGGAATTCTGGCTCAGTTCTGGTCTAGTTATGAGCAGGGGGCAAATGCGGAGGAGGTTTTTTGGGGGGGTCAAGTATGACTGCCCCCAACCCCCATCAATGCTTAAACTGATTGGATGGAAGTTTAGGTTTGTGTTTTTTTTTTTTTTTTTGTTTTTTTTGGTCAGCAGAGAGTGGAAAGAGAAAGAGGGAGTGCAAATCCTTACCCCAGAGCCATGTGTCTTTTGTGGTGGATGGAAGGAGAGCTTTCCGTGAATGGACAAAGATCAGACTGGCTCTGAGCCAGACAGAGAGAGGGGGAAATACTACCACTGATAAGCTCAGTAATAAAGATTATTTATATGGAACATAACATAATAAGTGGTTTATAACTCATAACAAACTATCTGATGTTATGTTAATAAAACCCAGACAAATAAAACATCAAAATGTGATCACAGAGGAATGAAATGGGCATATAAATTGTGTTCAATAGATATCCTATTTTCTATGCATCTTGTGTAAACCTACCTGTGGAAGTGTCTTTATGACTGAATGAAAAGATAAGTTTAACACCTTAGTAGGAACAGCTGCAGCTCCTCAGCCCTTAGCACTGTAATGCAAAAAAAACAAAAAACAGACTTGCTCCCAGACTTATTAATCGCAGCAAAAAATGTGACATTGCATAACAGACAATTCAGTTTTTTTACAGCTTGGGTTATATTTTTGTAGTTTTTACTGGTCATGCTTGTAGCATTGCACTAGGAATAGCAATAATAGTCCGTCCGTCCGCTCGACCACTTTGGTCCAGACTGAAATATCTCAACAACTATTGGATGGATTGCCATGAATGTTTTTACAGACATTCATGGTGCCCAGAAGATGGATCCTAATGCTTTTGGTGATCCTCTGACTTTTCCTCACCATCAGGTCAAATTTATAATTTGGCCAAATACTTCTGTCCATGACCAAATATTTGTAAACTAAAGATATTCCCATCAACCTTGGCTGGACTTTGAGATTTATGTTAATTAACAAATGTTTAGATGTGTTTGGACGCACGAATGCTAAAATGCTAAACTAAGATGGTGAACACAGTAAACATTATACCTGTTTAACATCAGCATGTAAACATTCTCATTTTGAACATGTTAGCATGCTTTCATTACCATTTAGCGCAAAGCAACATGGGGGTTTTAAATAAACCCCCGAGGTTAGCCAAACTATTTGGATTAGAAAACAAAGGTCAACGGTAAAAGTTACCAACAATAAAGCGTCTATTGTAAATATTCATTACAGGTTACAGACTGACTTCCCGGTTCAACTTTGACCTACTGTATTTTCTGCAGTTGTGTTTGTAGAGTTTTCCTGTCCAGCGAGAGATTATTAATAAAATGAAGAGGTAGATAAACTGGCTGCTTACTTGTTTACTGCCTGCCTGATCACCTGAACACTAGCGTTTCTTGTCCCATTGGACTTGATGCAATGTCCCCAGTTCTCAGCTATTACTTTGCAAGTACACTGTTACTAAAGCAGACAGAAATCATGGCCAAAGCTATGAAAATAAAACCATACTCGTAATGAACCTGAGTAATTTGTTAACAAGTGAAATACAAGATGAAAAAGAGGTGGAAAAATGTCTAGAGTTTTTCTGCTGATTTTAAGAGGTGTTTAAGCTGCCCCCAGGCGCTTTCGGACAGTCTTTCATGTAATTTTGTGTTTGAAGTTTTTTCTTTAGAGGATATTGTGTACTTCAGTTTTAAAGTACAGTGCAGCGCTGAAATATATGTTAGTCCCTCCCTCAGCGCCACATGTTTCTGCCCCATTCCACCCTCTCTTCTCTCATTAAATGGCACATACAGGTCTGTGAAAGGCCTTAATTGATGACTACTGCTGCCTTGTTTGTAGGTCAGGGATGCTGTAAAGCAGACATGACTGATGTTATAAACTGAGGCCACTCTATGTATGCACGTTTGTTTAAAAAAAGAGACAGAGAAGAAGGAGAGAGGAGGCAGCGGACCCATAATAGGACTCTCCTTTGCAGGAGAGCATGAAAAACGAGCTGTGAAACAGCCGGTGCTGCGAAGCAGAGCCTCACTGCGTCATTAACACTCCTCCTCGCCCATCCATCCCTCCATCTTTTTTCCATCTCTCTGCCAATTTCTCTTTTACTTCCCACCTGCCAGGTCTCCTCCTAGCCGCCCGTCTTCCCAGCTTCCCCCTCTTCTCGCCATCTTTCCAAGTCTCTCCCAGCTACAGTACCGTGTCACCAGGTGCGACAGACATAAATTAGCCATTTACAGAGAGATGGTAAGCACGCCAGAAGCACCTCTTTTTAAGTCTGCTATGATCTGTTTCCTGGTCTCGGGAGTGACCAAGGGCCAAGTGGAGAGACACAAACATAAACTCTCAGTAAAGATATTCTGACAGTCATGTATTTCTGTCAGCCAGGGCTGCAACTTATGATTATTTTTATTGTCAGTTAATCGGTTAATTAACTCACACTGTAGCCGATTGTTTTTCTTCTTCTACTGTAAGCTTTTTTATATCATGACTCGTGCCAAGAAACATCACCCGTGGCTAACAAAGCACACACTGTTTGGAGGCACAAATTGAATCATCGATCAACACTTTTTTGCTATTCAAATATTTTAACTTCTTTGTGCCTCTGTTTCTCTCTCCCACATAATTTAAACTTACAAATGTACCCATGAGAATGTAAGGAGGAATGATTTTTCTGCTTCAGCATCTTAAGTATCTCTTTTTTTAAGGCCTTTACCCTTCTTCAAATCCAACATGTTTGTCCCTTTCTGTGACCCTGGCCTGCCTCTGGATTTTTTCACTGACCCTCATCAGTGCCCTTTAAGCTCCCTCCCACTTCCTCTCACTCTCTGAGCTCGTTGCGGTGGGAGTGTGTGAGCTGACCCACTGAAAACTCTCAGTTGGAGGGAGGTGATGAAGAGGGGTACATGCTATGTCCAAGGTCACAGGCTAGGGATGGAGGAAATCAGCAGCTGCCAGCTCTCTGGAAGAGAGGCATATTTCTGTCTTTCTTTTTCTCTTGCACTCTGACTCAATCAACTTCTGTTCCGACACAACAGCCTCTTCAACTCTAGAAAATGAGTTCAGTTGAAACAGCGACAAAATTCATGCATATGTTTCCCCGTCTGATAGTGTGAAATGATATTTGGGTCTGGTGATACGACAGGACCGATACCGCTTTTCTTATCGGTCTGCTTTGTTAGAGAAATCTGGACATCTTTTTGTTTGTGTCTGCTTTATTTGCACACAGCACATGAACAAAAAAACATGAGGAAATACAGACTCACACTAGCACACAGCATTGGGTGTATCTGTGTCCTGTCAGTGAATCTGTTAAGCAGGATCACTCCCAGAGCTCCCACCGGGAAGCATCAACTCTGAGGCTACTGTGGGAACCGATTAAACGTGTGTGGTGGTTTAGTGGAAGTATATGAGCGTGTGTGCGCATCTGGTGGAACGTTTCATCGTGTGTTTGTGTGTGTGCAAGCACGTCTGATAACAGATCCTTCAAATCACGTCAGAAATGTGGAAAATATTCAGGAATTTGGTGAAATAGTGACGCAACAACTGAAAAGGATATGACAACAGACATTTCTCTTTAAAAGTGTTAGTGTTAACATTCTTCTATGCTAGGTTGTACAGAGTGTACTGAGATCATACTGCAGCCTTATATCACAACATTTCTCAGCACACTGACATCTGTAATCAGGCACACCAGACTGGAGACCAACCTGTGTTTGTACAGTTGTTTAGCGGTTTGCCTCGCTCTCCCAATCATTGCCAATGTTCCTGGAGTCTGTAATAAACAAGCAGGGCAGTCTCCCTGTCCTTGGGAATCTGTAAAATGTGTCTAGCAATTATGGTGAAGTAATTGTCCTTTGGGAATAGGATTGAATAATAAGCAGGCAAACAGCAATGGAGCAGCCACTAAACTTCCTCAGTTTCCTCTCCAAAGACTGACTTGCATCACATCGCGGAAGTTTCACATTCCTCTGATCAGGGGGTCCATTGAGGCCCCCCCCCCCATCCCCAGATACAGCCTGAGTAGGTGGACAGCTGTGCAGCAGCCACATCTCACCCCTATCCCCCTGTTTAACTCTGCACTCCAGCTGGAGAGCACACCAGACTTCAATGAGACTCTGACAATGTGATTTAGCGCTTTCTGACATTCCACAAAGATGGGATTCCCAAACTTTTTCAGCTTCAGGTGACCCATGTACTGAGGTTGGAAAATTCCTTTGACCTTTATTGTTGCAAAGGCAGTCTTGGATTCTATGAGGGAGCAAAGTGTATCCCCAAGTGGAACAATAACTAAACCAGGTGACAGCTGTCTGTAGGATCACTGTCTGCGTTTTCTCAGTGAATTCTAAGTCTGAAACCTGCTGCTGAAAGCTTCCTGGTTCATAATAATTACCTGAAATGGAAGTTTTATGAGAGCTGGAAGTTTTCCAGTGTCTTGCTTAGGGACGCTTCAGCAGGGAGGGGATTTTCCTAGTGACCTTATGTTTGGCACTTATTTTCTCTTTCCTCAATTGTCACTTTAAGTACCAGGAATTTGCCATTGTGGAATTGGTGCTTTGTGATGCTCCACTCACATATGGTAGCTTCATGGTACAACAGGACCTCACAGATTCACCGTCGCTCTTCATGAGGTCAGGAGTCCTGAGGCTTGAGAACCTCAAGCAAAACTCTGCTATATGGAGCATTTTGTATAAAACGATGGTAGACAGGTGCCTGTTGCTCTCTCGTCATGGTGGCTTGTCACATAGGAAACCATAAGTTCGAAGATAGGGGGGCTCTATAGCTGAAGGTGGAGGTGTGGTATTTAATCATTGCCATTGAGGCTGAATGTGTTTGACTTTCTGACACTTATAGGATTAAAGTGTCCATCATGACCGGACATATGCATCATTTACATTCTTCACATCCCTAAATCCAACAATTTTAAGCTCTCCTGGTGGTCCAGATGAATTCAATGTGAGACGCATACAGTCTACTGGCGTTGAGGTTATGTATATACAGACTGTGTTTACGTGAAATTCAACATTCAAACCGAGCAACAGTTTCTTAATGCCTCTGGTCAGGCTGTTGTGTGAATATATATCTCTTTTTGTAGGCTGGATTATACATTTTAATTGTCCATTTCCATCGTCTGTTTATGCACCTCAAGTGCACATGGGAAGTCTCAGTTAAGAGTGGAATGTTTCCTCTAACGTGAACATTGTTTTCTCAGTGAAAAACTCTGGAATTTAAGGTCCAACTTAACAACATTTCTTGTGTGAGAGGGAGTTCGACCACAAGTGGCCAGGGCTCTGTCCAAATTTAGCAGCCTATTCGCAATATTGCTGGATTTCCTCGGCCTCCATTGTTCGACTTTGAAGACGACAGACAGACAGAATTGGGTCATGGCATCACGAATATTATAGGTCACAGAAATATTTGTTACTTTTATTGTCTGCTTGGCACATACTGCCCATGATGTTACCTATTCATTGTGACAGCGACAGTTATGTTCCCTAACTGTTATATAGATGAGAAAGAAGAGTGTTTCCAATAGTAGATTGGTTAAATGTGACATGCGTATAGTTTAGTATTGAAAAGTGTCAATTATCAAGTAAGTAGTGTCAAGTGCCTGGTCTTATTCTTAGTTATTCTTTGATCAGATATTTTCAAATCTAATACAGGATGCTTTTGTAACTTTAGAGTATATTTTTGTAAGTCAAAGTACTTTATTTAACATTGATGCATTGAGCGGTTTGGCATATTTTGTTAAATGAAAACAGGTTATAAAATGATTATAGTCCACATAGTAAGGTATTGAAAAAGTTATTGTTTGGGATCTAATATAGAAACAATATTGGCACGGATATAGATGATTTTCAAGCGATAACCAGCCCAACATATAATACTTTCTTCTTTATCTAAGATGAAAAGTCATCAGTGTTTTTTTTTTTTTTTTCCCCCCCTAGTTTTATCGTCAAAAGCTCAAATCAAATCACCTAGGTAATCTTTCTTTTGTTGGTATTTTTAGCTTGATACCATTTCAGTGGTTTTAGATGTTATCAAAATCATTATCACATAACAATATGAATCACGTGGAAAAAAATGACAATACAGAAATTCAATATGTCAAAATAAAAGAATAGTGAATCCAAAAAAGGGCAAAGTGAAGCAGGCACTTCTCTGTTCATTTAACTGGATGACTACATTTTTGGTCATTGTCTTTGCTCATCATTCGTCAAGATTCATCATACTGGAAATGATCTCTCCAGGTCTGCTTCTGTACAAATTTGCCTGATTCAGTTGGTGGAAAGCACCCCAAGCTTGCCAGATTGTAAATAGGGTCAGGTATTGTTTGAAGACTTTCTATTCTAATGGCCATGCAGTACCTGATTTTCTGCACTGATACAAAAATTGTACTTTTTTCAACACCTTTTGATTCATTTCTCTAGCATCTCTTTTCAGTTAACAGACAACAGTGTTTTCAAAACGTTATATGTTGCCTAACACAAGCAGTCAAAATAAAATAGTCTAAAATTGGCAAAATTTTGATTGAAGTCAGGCCCAAGCTCTGATCAAAGAGTAGGTAAACAAGATAATGAACCTGACCAAATGGTCAATGCATCCTTTCAGTGCTAAATAGTTTTTAGTCGTTTTTCTGTGCCACAGATAGATTTAGGTTCGTACCAAATCCAGCCGTACTACACACTGACTTGCAAGATTATTTTGCGGTTTAAAATTGTTTCTAGCTGAAATGAGGTGAAAACGTTTTTTTTCTGTCCATTCTCCCATTTTTACAACATAAATGGTTTATGTTAAAAATAAAGCAGGAAGCAGTGTATGTATGAGTGCTATATGGATTGGCATGTGTTTGCAAGCATGTATTAGCGGATTTTGTTGGATTAAGACAAATATGTCCCGCTAAGATGAAACCACACTCTCACTAACTCACTCTCTCTCAGTTTGTCATTGTGGCTTAGGAGGCAGATGTTCTTGCTCTCCCTCTGGATCTTCTTTCATCGTTTCAGTCCCACTCTGTTTTTAGGCCTGGCTAATCGAACACAGCGTCCCCCCAGAGACATGAGATTCTCGTGTGATAGTAACTTTGGCTCGCAGACCAGACATGTCTGCCAGTTTGTATGACTTGCTTCACTCTTTCAGAACTCCTTCAGAACTCCTTCAGAAAGGACTTTAACAGATGGACTAGACTGTGCTTGGTTTTGTCCTTGTTTTTTCTTTTTGTCTTCCTATTTGGTCCAAAGAGAATGTATTTTTTACCCTATTTTAAATGCTTCTGACAGCTAAGTATTTAACTCTCGCAAGAGTCCTTGTATTCGTAAGTGAGGTTTGGATTTAATGCTATCTGAGTAATGGTTAGTATTTTAAAGGGGAACTCCACAAATTTTACACATCACAGTCTGTTTACTTTAAGAGGACTCCTGCATATGTGGAAAAAGTTGTCGGTTGGGGGCTGAAGACTACAAGTTTGAAAAGTAAAAAAATCTGGAGGTGTGGAGTTAGAAAAACGTGAGCTAACCGGTCCTCTGTAGGCTGCTCCTCATCTCTCCTCGAGGCTAGAGGCTCCAGGCTACACTAGCAGCTACAAGAATAACACACCCGAAACAATGACTGAACTGTAGGTGGTTGTGTTGCATTGTGTGTAATGACGATATCTTTGGTTTATGCCACATTCATTTTGATCCTTTTTTTTTTTTTTAAACTCTCCATCGTGAGTCTGACAATGTTAGAGGAATGCAATGCTAAATTGATGGAGCACTCTTTAAAGGTTGATGCTGCTGTCATACTATATTTTCTTAATATCCATGAAAACACCAAACCAACAATGCATTAGAGTGGCCATAAATAATTTCCAACCCCCCCACCGTGTCTACCCTAGACCCACAGGTTCCTGCTGAAGACGTAAATCTTTGAAAACAGGTAACAAATGTACAGTATAATTTAATATTGGAAAAAAAAATTCAAACAAATGGGAACTGTATGAAAAGTTATTCAAACGGGCGTAAATGGTGAATTTGCTGGGAATTTTTTAGCTGCAAATAGATAGAAATTTGGTGTGCCAGTGAGTATTTAAAGTATTTTTTTATGGGGAATTGACTGAAAATAAACTGCAATTCATGGTAATGAAGGTAAAACCCGGTACAACAATGTGGCTCACTGATGTGTTTTTAGTAGTTCTTGGACAAGAATGGAGCTCTAAGGCATGAAAAAATAAGATACATATCAGGCTTTGGCTACTGTACACATGCAATAATGTTTAAAAGGATAGATTCTTTTTTGGTTTTGGTCTTTTTATAGGACTTGTTGACAATAAAATACAGAATATCGCCAGACTCATGCTTTTAAAAGGAGACAAACCTCAGATCAGTGGTTAAGGGAGTCAAAGTCGCTTGCCAATTTGCAGGAGTGATGAAGGCGACGTGCCTTGCTGGAAAATCAGACATCCATTTTCTTAACTCTTTCAGTCTTATCTCCCCATCTCCTTTCAAAGATGATTGTTTTTCCTACTCACACCTTCCCTTATTAAAGTAATATTTCTCTCTGAGCAGCAAGAAACCATTTGAAAAAATTATTTTCAAAAGAATGTAGAGAATGAGAAAGCATTAAAGCTTTTGACATTATGACATGTCATTTAACTTCATTATTAGTTATTAGGATTGCTCAAATATTGCTGTAACTCTACATAAATAGCTCCTGATCTTAGTGGCTCGCTGTTTCCTTTCCTAAGATCATTAGTGCGTACAGTAGTTCTCTTTGAGCAGCTGCTCTGTCTGCATGTGGCTGCAGCCAGTTCAGGCACAGCAGGCTCTTTCTGTTTTATGGTCATCTGGCCCCTGACGGTCCACTTCCTCTCTAAATGAAGGGTACAGAGCCGTAGAGTTAACACTGCAGCCATAGGCAGTAAGTAGATGGACCCAAGAAGAGAATATTGGCCGTTGCGTAATTTAAACCAGTGCAGGGTCCAAACATTATTAGTTTCAGCATGGGGTCTGTCATCTGGCTGAAGTCATGGAGCAGTGATATATTTTAAAGGAAATTTGCACAGTTTTCTCCATCTTCTCCTTCCAGCTTTTCCGTTTAATTTTAGATTCATGGTTATTTGTTCTTTCATCAGTTATCCCCTCCTGTTCATCCCTTCCTCCCTTCTTCCTTTGCCCCAGTTCCCGTAGCCAAAACCAAGGTCTGGTCTTTCTACACTCTGTGTTGGGGGGTAGGGGTGGGGGAGTGACGACGCATCTGTCTGTGTACATTTCTATCTGTCGGCACATGCAACATGCCAGGAATTGAAATGTAATATTTTTTTGATACAGTATTTTCCACTGTTGCACTCCGGGTGAATTATTATTCACATTAAAAATAACTAGACTTCCTGTAAACCTTAAATGAAGCTGTAAAACAGATTCCTGAGGACTTGGACAGAGGGAACACTTTTAGCTATCGTTCCATCTTATGTAAGATACCTCCTCTGAGTTTAAAAGACACAGAATGGAGAAGTTGCTGGTTTTGTTATCAAATGAAAACTGCAGACAGGCTGGATGACACACACACACACACACACACACACACACACACACACACACACACACACACACACACACACACACAGTTTGCACCAGTGTGTATACCTGTGTGTATGTGTGTGTTTCATGTGGGTTACTGGGTGCGTTTTAGTGCCAGCAGCCAGTGCTTGCTGTACAGTCAGATAACATCTCCTGGCTGACCTGCTGCTGGGTTTCAGCTGAGAGGGAAGGGAGGGAGAAGTGAATGTGGTGAGAGGCCAGGCTGGCATTGGCTCAGCAATGGCAATTCACACCTGGCATCTGGCTTAGCAGCAAGAAAATGACTTGGAAGAATATTAGTACTGTGGATTCTCAGTCACACCTACAGTACAGCTTATAATTGAACCTGCTTGTTATATGTTTCTGTTCGACAGTTTACTACACTGGATGCCTCTGAACTACTACGAACAAACTACTACAGTGACAAAAAGTGATGTTTTTTATTTTATAGTCCTGAAACATTGGTAAAGGTCAGTACTCATCTAGCTGCTAACAATAAAGGGCTATGAATGCATTCAATAGGATACATGTGTGTGGGTTTGTGTCGAGAGAGTTTATGATTCTCTCAATTGAAGTGCACAGCACGAAAATTAAACTAAAGAAGCTGTCTGAAACCTAATTTTTTCGGGACCCTTTTTTGATTCGGAAACTGCTTTAATATATGGGTTTGTTTTTCCACTTAATGCAAACAACATTTGGATTTACTTGAATAGACCGACACGAGTAACAGTGCAGGACCAGGAAATTACAGTTACAATCTATTAACGGATTTACTTTATTTTGTACTTATGTGATATGATACAGAGTAGTTCTATGGTTTAGCAGTATTGTGTGTGGAGCTACAGGGTCATGCTGCCGCCTTTGTGAACAGTAGCAACCAAAGAGATCAGCTTGTGACAGCAGTCTCATTTGGACGAGGTCAAACAGATTAAAAAGGCATTCAGTAAACCTACGTCATAAGTGGGTCCTTTGAATGAAAGTGGATCAGGAAACTAGACAGATTATAGAGAAGATAGTGCTACAATGTCAATGGTTACTCCACACTTGACTGTTCTCAAATGTGTTTGAACATGCCTTCATGTTGAGTGATCATGGCTTCTTAACACCAATTTACAAACATTAGTTAACCAAGCAATTTCTGAAGTAATTCCTGAGAGAGTTTTCTTAACTACGACTAAGAATGTGATGGTAAAACAGTTGGCCTGCCAGTCATGTATACTGTACATGTAAATAACAACTGTAGTTATCAAAGATACTGTGGCTGTAATGTGTTTGTGCTGTTTGAAAAGCTTCCTTTTAAAGTAGTTTAAGGAACACAGGAACAAAACCAACACAGAAGAAAATTGCTTAGAGTTTGGGTAGCAGCTGATAAAGGTTTTACCCTTCTGAGTGCACCAGTAATCGCCGTGAATTATGGGAATTGTCAGCACAGCAAATTGCTTGTGTGAAACTACGCATATAATTGCTGATAGGGGCTGTTGTCCCTGGTAAAAACATAATTAAAATAATCATAAACTGAATTTTGGAGAAAATTAAAAGTATTTAATCTAAGCACATCATTGACTCATGAGATCACTGGATATCAGGGAGTAAGATTACATCACTGAAAATATTACAGCAAATGACATCAGTGCCTGCACTTTTAATCAGGTAATCTGTAATTTATGAACAATCCCATGTGAAAGTAACCTTTAAACCTTGATAAGACCCATGTGATGGATTCAGTCATTCATTTTCACTCCTCTGCAATGCAAGTGATGCACTCACTGGTTTTTAGAGGTTGATTGATGGTTGAATGAAAGAATGTTGGAGGAACTTCATATGAACCCTGCTGCTTCATCTTTACAGCATGTCCTCAGGTGATGCTAATAGGAAACATATTGTATTATATCTGTGTGTCTGTAAGTGTCTGCACATGCAGGTGATCAAACGGGCTTTTTTAAATGTTGCCCACGTGTACTTATGCTAACCATAACTGGTTTGAGTTGCTCATAAACCTTTCTTTGATTGTTGCATTAAAGTTTCCCCTGCTTGGAATAATTAAGATGCTGAACTGAATTTCTCTTTTTTTACCTAGCCACATTTTCCGTCACTACATGTCCAGACATGAATATGATCAAAGTCTCCTCATAAATCTGTAAAGCTGTTTTTCGGTTTCGGTCACAAAGATTTTTAGCTGTTTTGCAGTTAGAGAGACATTTTTTCATGTCAGCTAAATTTCATTTATACATGTCCATCATTCAGCCTTTCCAGCCAGTCTTTTTTATGTCTGTCCTTGTGTGTGATATTACAAAGATTCATACTGAGCAATTTGGGGTTGGTTTCTAACTTTATCTCCTCTCATCCTACCAGCTTGTCCACCCGGCACTTATAAACCTGAGGGAACACCAGGAGGTCTGAGCACCTGTCTGCCATGCCCTGACCTGCAGCACACTTCCCAGCCTGGGAGCACTTCCCTCAATGACTGCGTTTGCAAGCTGGGCTATCAGCCAATAGGCATGACCTGCCAGGGTAAGAGGAACTGCTCTGTTAACTGCTCTGTCCATGATGTTTGATTTAGCCTGATCGGTCTCAACCCCAGATGCTTGCGTTTTCAGATATCATTTGTGACAACATCCATATTCAGTTTACAGAACAGTGATTTAGCCTGTGACCAGTTGATGACAGCTTTTACATATATGTTAGCTATTCTTAACATTGACAGTCATGTAAAGACTTTCCCAGGAATAAAAAGCAGGGGAAGTTAGTTATTTTTACTTTTCTGGCTGCAGCAAGAATGGTGTGAACTGAGCAGTTGGCAACTGGCAGAACTGAACAGGTAGCACCAGCAACAATAATCCTCATGGCTGAAATTAAGAATGAAACTGTCCAAACAAATTCAAACATAATCAAGAAAAAAATCCAAAAGAATAAGATATCATACTACTGGGAATACTAGTTGACTGACTGAATTCTGAGAAATGCAGGCTTCGAACCAAACCTAAATAGTTGAGATTTGTCCTCTGCGATCCAAAGCAGAGGACAAATATCCCCATCGGAACCGAAAAAATCTAGCCTGGTCACAATGACCCCAGTCAGTAAAGACAAAACACAAATTCCTCTCTAAATTTCTCTTTTCAAATGGACAGTTTAGCACTTTATCTCACTCTGTACATAGCAAGTCAGTCAATAAAGACAAGTAGCATCTGTGTAGGAATCCAATTGGAAACTGGAAATAGTGTAACTTTTGGGCCTTATGTGGCTGTAATAATAAGGAAAACGATATGGCTTTTAAAACGTGACCGAACATGCTCTACAGAAGAAGAAATATGGGAGAATTTGTGGCCAATAAGGCCATTGAGTAAGGGCAGTAAAAATCAGATGCTGCCAAGAAAACCACTAGGGCTGGTAAATGTAGTGATATATTGATGAATCAACTGGAACACAAACACAGTATTCCACATAAGTATGAGATCAGAGCATCCTGTGTCATGAATCTGCTTTCAGTAATTCCAGTGCTCCTTCCATTTCCCAAAGAATGAGCCAGTGATTTCCACACAGCAGTTCATCTGAACACAGTTATGTTCATTAATCATTAGTTTCATACACTGCATTGTGCTTTCACTTCTTCCTTCTGTTCCGTCAGATAGAGGAGGTAATGTTTGACAACTTGTAGTTACTTTCCGGTTAGCTTTAAATTTTTCCCTTCTCTTCTCTTCTCTTCTCTTCTCTACTCTTCCAGTGGTTTACTGTCAAGCGCTGTCTCCTCCAGAAAATGGCTTTTTCGTCCAAAATGTATGTAACAACCACTTCGATGCTGCCTGTGGTGTGCGATGTCAGCCAGGTTTTGACCTCCAGGGAACCAGCATCAGGCTGTGCCAGGCTGATGGCACCTGGTCAGGGATACCTACCAGCTGTATAGGTGAGGAGGAAGCAGGCCTTCTCTCAGCAACCTTGAAACTTTCTGTCAATGAAAATAAAATGCCATTACCGTCGCACATATTTTGTACTTAAAAATCTGCAACCATTGGGGCACCCTGGGGGGCCTAAGTTTTTAAGGTTCTGACCAAGAGTTACATCATCTTTCTATTGCTGTCTTACAAAAAAAAAGGCAGAACTGTGAAAAATGAAGCGACATTGCATTGGTTGGGAAAACGAGTAGGCACAGAAATCTGATTGGCTGCTATAGCTGATGATCACAAAGAATTTGTCTTTTCTAGCTTGGTGATAATCTCAATATTAGTAAAGCCTCTTGATTACTGAGTACCTTGAGAAAAAGGAGTGGTTGTTTTGGTTTGTTGTGTTGCTAATCATATCGCTTGCAGTGCAAATGCAAGGTAACAGAATGCTATCCTGTGCTCCAGCTCCAGTTATAGCCAGATTTTTTCAAAATGTATAAGTTATGTTATATGTAAAGTGACATACTTTTTTCATATTGCATCCAATTTTCATATTACATAACTCCACACTGTAATATCTTGCATGGCTCATACAGTTTCTTTCAATACAGTACAGTACATTTCACATAAACATACAAGCTTGTCTGATTAATCCCAGCAGGTCCCTCCACACCACATGTCTCATATAATTCCTCATTAAACTATGGGATCTTCATCAAAGCACTCAGAGCCTGCCGCTTCTCCTCTGATCTCTGCAGAGCTTCATAAACATTTATGTAGCACTAAATCGACTTATCGAGATGAAGGAAAGGAGCTCATCTATTGCACTGATTCGCTGCCACTGTCCAACGAGCAAGGGCAAGACAGAGTCCGTGTGTGTCAGCGTGTAAAGATTTCTCGCCGTGTATTGAGATCATATGTGTTTAGAACGAGGAACCAACATTTACTGGGAGGCTACCACTTTCTGCCAGACCAAATGTTGAGAGGAAGAAACGGTAGGGAGGATTCAATTACAGAGTGCGAGACTGAAAGGATGAAGGGATATAAGGAAAGGAAGGCCAGTAGGTTTAACGGAAGGAAACAAGAGTGTGAGGGAGTTCAAGAAAGCAGAAAGAACAGAAAGGAAGGGAAGAGAAAGTTGGAAAGGTCAATAGATTAAGGAAAATGCCAGTTAACATTGAGACAGCAACAGAGTGACTCAGAAATACCAAGACATTGAATATTCAAGGGTGTGTGTTGGAGATTTATAGTATGTGGCTTTTGGTATATATTTTCTGAGTGTGTGTGCACGTATTTGCCTATATGTGTTACAGTAAGTCTATTCTTTGCCACATACTGTAGGACCTCCCACCTAGTTAAGCCCTGAGGGAGGGGGGGCTCCTCTGAACTGCCTGTCAGTTAATGGATGGTGATGATAAATAACACACCTCAACCTTTTCTAGACCTCAGCATAATTCAAAACAGACACACAGCATTTTTTTCCTTTTATTTCATATGGACTATCATACTTTGGGTTAAATGATAGGTCCCAAGTTATAGCTAAAGATGATATAGTGCTGTACATTCCTGCAGATGATTTATTGCTTTCTCTCCTTTTTTAATTTTTTTTTTATATATACAGTAGCTGTGTTTATCAGCTATTCCTCAAACTTAGATGAAAAACATTTGTAAACCTTAAATTAATAACTGCATAATTGGGATTAGTTTTAGTCATATTAGAAAAGCATACAGGTGGGGTTTGCTTATTCACCCTAATTCAGATTTACACTGAGTAAACCCCTGTGCAAAATCACTAAAATGTTGATGATTCAAAATTGTATTGTCTGACAAAAATTGTAATATTTTTAAGTTGAAGTGTAGGGTATTTCATCTTATGTATAATTAAAAACAAACGGGTTAGTTTGACTACATTGAAAATATCGGCCCCAAAGTACAACCTCAGTGCAACAAAAGCCTGTGACCACTGCAAGAAAAGTCACTTCACCTGTGACCACTGCAACAAAACTGATTATGCCTTGGATTTCCAATTAAGGCTAATTGCATGAACAAGGTTATAAAATAACCTGTGAACACCACAGCTTCCTCAATTTTGGCCAGGGTTGTGTGTAATGCAACATGGCAAGGTGAAGAATTTTCTGGAGAAATAAAAAACCAGATTGTGAGACTTGTGAGACAAAGATGGGACAAGGTACAAGAACATCAGCAGGCTACTGAACATAAGATGAAACACAGTTGAAGCAGTGGTTAGGAGGCACAGGAGGAGCCATACTGCCAATAACAGAAGGTGCAGTGGCCGTCCTGGAAAAATGAAGCCATGCACAGTTCCCTATTAACGCAAGCTTGTATTGAAAAACAAACATCTAGGTGGTTCTCACTTGGCAAAAGGATTATTTGTGGAAATTGATGTTTCAGTGAATTATCAGACAGTGTGAAGGACATTGCATAAAGTCAGCCTCAACAGTCGGTGTCCAAGAAACACACCACTGCTCACAAAACGCACATCTTGCACAAAACAGCAAGATTAAACTTTGCCAAAAAACATGAAAAGAAGACCGATGAATATTGGCAGCACATTCTTTGGTAAAATGAAACCAAAATAAATTTGTTTGGATTACAAGGGATCCATCATATCTGGCGTGGATCTGGCCAGGACTACCACGGTGCCTACCACGAAACATGGAGGTGGGGGTGTTGTGATATGCATGAGTGCAAAAGGTGTGGGGGAGTTGACATTTGTAGATGGCACTGTGAATATAAGTTTGTATCCCCAAACTAGTGAATGAAAAGATGACTTCCAGTCTCAAGAAGGCAGGAGAGGAATGTTACAACACGACAATGATCCCAAACACACACAAAAATCCCACAACAGTTTGAAAGAAAGAAGAAAAAAGTCAAAAATATGACCAAGCCAAGTATGTCCCCTGACCTGTATCCAATAGAAGGAAGAGCAACACAACCCCTCCAGCACAGAGCAGCTGAATAGAATCATCTGTGAAGAATGGCAGACCATCTCTTCACAGATTATGCAAGTTTGGTATCATCCACGGAATCTCACTGATGATGAGTGTACTGACTTTCAGTGCTGCTGATTTTTAAATATGAACATTGCATTGTAGTTAGGTTAGTCAAACATTTCAGTTTTTCTAATTAATTGGCTTCATTCTTGGGCTTTGGCTAAAACAAATACAATTGCATTAAATGGACAGGATTTGCAATTAACATTTTAGAGATCTCTGTTTTGCTGGTTCTTAATCTCATGTTTACTTTCTCCGACCCGCAGTACGCTCCTGCCCGCCCCTCTCTCGGCCTCAGCACGGCTTCCTGAGGTGCAGCGATGGCGGCGCGTCCTACAGGGCGGAGTGTCAGGTGGGCTGTGAGCGCGGCTACAGGCTAGAGGGAGACTTCAGACTCACATGCCAGGCCAACTCCCAGTGGAGTGGACCCCAACCTCGGTGTGTGGGTAAGCCTTCATCACCCTAAGCCCCACCATCTTACCCTGTGTGCTACATCTGGAAAAAACAAAAAGTTTCATAAAGGTTCTAAATGGCATGAAAAACTTTATCCCTTGATCTTTCCCTGTCTCCACTATCTGCCAGTGTAAAAGTAAATCCAAACACCCTTTTCCCTTTTTTGATCTAGGTGGTAATGTTTTTGCATTTTTCTTTTTTTTATCAAACTGTGTCTAAAGGAAAAATATGATTCCAAAACAAGAGGCCGCTCGATTCATTGCACAGATTAAAGAAACACTGAAAAAGCACCGCAGCCTGTTATGATAACTGCACTTACAAAGTTGAAAGGGGGAAAAAACCAGTCACATCTTTACTGAGGCATAGCTACCTTATTTTTTAGAGAGACCAAACCCGTTTTTTGCTATAAATCATTTTGCAAACACAGTTTATTCAGGTGACATATGTCTCATTTTTGGCAATACATTTTTTAATAGCAAATTTATACAAGGGTTTTGAGTAATATATGTACTGAATACTTGGCCATTTCGGGAAACATCCTAATAGAAAATCTGCTAGAAGACACAAGGTTACAGTTTCCTCTCAATTTAATCTCTCTACTAATGTCCTCCCCAAGGGAATTCATCTATCTCAACCACTACTTTTTGTTTTCATTTGTTACATCTTCATCCAAAGTCTTGTGGTTCCCTCATCTGTAGAGTTAAATCAGATTTCTTTATTTGATTATTCAATTTGCATTTTTTCCATAATAAATCACGCAGCCCTGTGTTCACTCAAACACACACAATAGATCATTCTAACTGTACGTCTTTCTTGCTGCCTGTTTCTATTTAACTATAATCTCATATTATCTGTTTAGGGTACTGAATTCTACATGGCTGAAGAAACAGAGAGATAATTTATAAAATGAACTCTAAAATAACACATGATCTGGATATTTCTCTGTAAAAACATGTGGTTTTACACACACACGTAAACCCACACGACAACATACACATTCACAGAGAGATACATCTGCTTTCTCATAGCAAAGCTACAGTCACCACATATACACACGCACATAGAATTCCCCACACACTTCAAAACTGATAGTTAAGTTAAAATAGTTGCACACACTCATGCCCACCACAGAGGGCACCCAGGTCAGGCACACAAACACACAAAAAAAAGAGAGTGTGAGAGTGTTTTGCCACAAACCTCCGGCCCACACTGACTCCCTTCCAACCAACCAGCTGGCTGGTCTATTTAAAATGCCAAACCGGTCCACTTCCGGAAAACTCACGGTTTATCGATAACTTCCATCTCTTTCCCCCGGTGCTCTCACTGAGTTACAGATTTTTTGTTTGACTGTCTCAGCGTTTGCCCGCAGACCATCGTTACCTCTTTAAAACAGCTAAGATGGTTCTGTGGGCTGCTGTTGCAGCTGAGTGGTTTGTTTTAGTGTTTGTTTGCACTGTGGTGAAACGGGATCGCCTCAGCTGCCCTGAGAGGATGTAGAGATATTTTTTCATCTGATTTGAAGTCTCTCTCTCAGAGATATCTCAAAGATAGCTCTTGAATCTAAAGCCAATGAAACATGAGTTAAAGCGGGAGAGAAGTAGAATGATCTATCCATCATCAAGTAAAAGCCACACAAGCCTGGATCCCAAAAATGCATAAAAAGCCGTCAGTGTGCGAGTCATGTGGTCGGTGCTTTTTAGGTTGTTTTCCAACCAAATGTTTGTTGTTTTTGTGCCACTTTGTGATACACACACCCCGAAAATAGTTTTAATGTTGGCATGTATAGTGGACTCTATTCAAAGTAAGATTTTATCACATTAAGGCAAAAACGCAGGAAACATGCTCATGATGTTAAAAGAGTTTTTTTGTTTTGTTTTTTGTCTGTTCTGCTCTGACTGGCCTTATCTTCAAATGCTAAGTAGATTTTTTTTCCTGCAGCAAGGCTGATCCCATCAATGCACATAAATGCTAACTCAGCCCATTGCAGTACCGGTAGTATCTTGTTACGCTACTTTTTGATAATGATTAATAGGAAAAAAAAAAAAAAAAGTCATGAGATGTGGGATCAAGTCAAGATGAGAGTTTTGCTCCGCAGATATTTTTTTCAAGGAACAAAATAAACATAATCAGATATCAGATTCATCTCTTGGTTTCTCCCACTCTCTCCCCAGAGGTGCGGTGTCCCCCCATTGCGGCTCTGAAGAACATCTTTCTGACGCCCCCTGCCTGCGGGAGGAGGACAGCGTCGCCGGGCTCCTTTTGCCTGCTCACCTGTCGTCAAGGTTACAGTCTCCAAGGAAACAGGAAGGCGGTGTGCACGGGCTCAGGAAACTGGACAGCTAATGTCCATAAAGCTGTCTGTACAGGTGAGGCACAATATGTTTTTGTGTGTGCATGCACGTTTGTGTGTGAAAAAAGGATCAGCGAAGGAGCTGTTTTAAAAAAAAAAAAAAAAAAAAAAAAAAAAGGTTGTAACTAGGATGTGGAAAATGTTAAGGACAATACACTCTGCTGGGAAGTATGGAGTTTAGATTAGTTAAATTTTCTCACTAATTACTTTGGTAATTTAGTTGGGGTAGGGTATAGTTAAACGAATATTTAGACATTTTGGGAAATCCAGTTATTTGGCAGCTAGCCAGGCTGTCTCCAAAATTAAAAAATATGCTTACCAACACCTTTAAAGCCCAGAAGCATCTTGTTTGCTATGTACACAAACAGAAATACAAAAACAACATGATGGGGTGCACAGTGACATCCAAAGGCACAAAGACAGTGACATCGATTTCCTCATTTACATAATTCTTGGCAAGAAAGCAAATTAGGGTATTTTCCGAAAATTCATATTCTTCCTTTAAAATCTGTATGAATGTCCTGACAGTAGACCAGGACTGAATTCGAGAAAATAATTAAGGATGGATTGATTGAGTGCCCTCAGTGGTCTTATTTGGCTGTACTTGCTCTGCCAGACAGTTTTCCATCATTAAGTTGTTTGTAAATTTAATATGTTTGCTTGGAAGATTCAGTTAAAATTCCAGTGCCAGAGTGAACGACAGTTGTAATGTGTGAGTTTATTTGCAAGGCATAAAAAGAGGGATTTTTAAAAGAGCTAAAAAGGAAGATATACAGTATGTGGAGAAAGAGGGGGCAGATATAAAAAGAAAACAGCAGGAAACTTGGAGGGAGAATTTTTTTTTCCATTCTGCATTCCCCCTCTCTCTCCGCTTTGTGAATGGCGAGAATGGTGCTAACCTCATGTTGAAGCAGGTCTCGGGGTGACTAACTCAAACCATACCATGTCCGAGCCCTCATGTCTCTCGCCTCCACCCCGACTGGGCTCTGGAGATCATTATAATGGACTGCAGCTCTCCAGATGCCTTGCAGGTGAAACAGGTGGTGCAGAGCAGCTATGCCTGCCTCAAATCGAATGTCCTCAATCACCTCATTTCCTCCCTGAGAAAGTTTACTAATGAATGAGCTGCTGTCGTTGCCATAAAGATAAAAAAGAATGGAGAGGTAGGTCAAACAGGGAGGTGAGGGGTGGATGAGTAGTCTGTATGTGTTTTATAATGGTATGGCAGAGAGAAGATGAGTTCTTCTAATCCCTTCAGGCACAAATGGGCTGATGGAAAGAGGAGAAGGATAAAAAAATATAAATGAAGAGAAAATGTGGATGTGATGGAGGGAATAAAGAGGGTGAGCTGCTATATGGGCAGCAAATAAGATCAAGAAAGAGAAAGTTGTTACAAAGTTAAAAGTGCTCTTCGTCAGCTTCTGGTTTCTTTTGTCTTTCACTTCACGTTGATTAAACCCAAAGTGAAATATTTCTCCCTTGTTATGAAGATGAATGGAGCCGATTGGAGCTAAGTGTGTTAGTGTTTAGCAGAGATGGATGCCTAAGTAGATGGGTCATCAGGTCCAGATGGGAAAAGCTCTCTTACACAATTCAACAGGCATGACCACTGTCGATCGATGTGAGATTCAACTCTTGGAGGCTTTTATTCATTTACAGCAGGCTTGAACTGAGTTGAACTAAACTGTGCCGGCCTCAGATTATTACAACGTGCTGTATGGAGAATGAGACAAAGTAAGAAACTGTTTCATCCATGTGTCATGGTGGCGAGTGAGTTGCCACCAGCCAAACAGGTACACATTAATATAACATTGTTTTTCTAACAATGCCATGCTTCAAAATTGGGAGGGCTGCTAAACATGATCTGATATTTCCAACTGGAACAAATAGAAATTCTAAAAGTTAATTATAAGGAAAGTGAGATTATTCAATATTCACTTTTCTGCAGCCTGACTTCCCTGCTTGTCTGAAACCTTGCAGAGACAACTGTGTTAGTCAAATATTTATGCTACTGCTAGTCTCTTTGCTTTTCTTTGTACTGTAACTTTCATAAAAAAAAACAGTATAAAAGCAATTGACATGAGGTTTGTGTACATTTATACTTTTAATCCAAGGTCACAGGCTACATTTTTATGTTTTATTATTTTATATTTAGTTTTCCATTTATGTGCCTCTTAAAGTTAAGTCTCTAATTATCTTCAAATAGGGATGTGTTGCACATTTTCTTTTTCAGGACAACCAGGGCTGCTGGAAAATGAAGAAATATCTGATGTGAATAATTGCATTCAAGACTTGAATTCTGTTACAAACGCTCATTACAGATCAGTAAGCGAATAAATGAAATCTGTGAGGTGTTTTGGTGAAACTGAAATCAAGTATGGACTTACCTTAGCGTCATTACTAATATATCCTACAGTCTAAAATTTAGTACAGTGTGCAACAACAAACATGTACTTAGAGTAATTTTTACTCAGGTTTTCCTCAAGTCAAACCATGTTGTTAACCTTCCTGACTTCATAGGGATCAAGGGTCAACATCTAAAATGTGAATAGTTTGTAAAACATCATAAACAATAAATGACATAAGCAACTATTCAGGTGACTTTTTACGGCCTTTCCCACATTAAGGAGAGTGAGGGACAACCACCCTTTGATGCACACCAACATGCAACGACCGGTTACAGACAAGCATAAAGGCTAATTTTACCAGTAAAGACTAGAACTATTGATATGTTGACTGCTAGCAAGATACACCACTCAGTTCATGTACAAGCGTCAGTTAAACAGATGCTCAACGGCGGTTTACTGGGACTGATAAGGGTTAAGCTCAAGATGTTGTTGAAAAGGAAAGTAGACTCAAAAAAACATCCTACTGCAGTCCTATCAGTATTGGTTACCATGAGCAACTCCCTCACAACACCGCATTTGTGATTTAGATTTATGATTTTCAAGACCAAGAGATATCATTTGTCCAAGATGAAGCTTCCTTTTCCATGAGCCCAACTGTTTTGACAATAACATAAAGCATGTTTCCCACGTCGTTTCACCTCTATTTCCTTTAACCTATGTTCCACCATTGTGGCCTGGTGTTGAGGTAATGGATAGAGAGAGATAAGGGAATAATAACCACATACAGTGTAAATGTAAAAATCAGTGAGGTCTTGTCTTGTTGGAACAGTGACAGTTGTGCACTCTCTCTTTGATTCAGTAATGACCAATAATGAGTGTGTGACGTGTTGTGATTAAAGGGGTCAGGGGTCAGATGACATCACACGCCTACTCCCTCAGTGATAACAAGGAGCAGGCTGAGGTCAACAGTTTATGATGGGGTGAACATCTGCAATATTTGAGTCTAATGTACATTCAGTCAGTTGAAGCATTTGCAGTGTGTAGTCCCTCGTCTGATTCTCTCCTTCCTCTAAAACGTATTGGTTTTTCTCTGTCTCTTTAGATGCTGAACCACCATGGATCCAGTGCCCCCTGGACATCGTTGCAGAGACAGATGAGCGGCATGGAACAGCCAACGTCAGCTGGAATGTCCCAAGTGCCAATGACAACTCTAAAGAGGAGGTTGGCTATTTAACAGTTTATTTTTTTTATTTTTTTTTAAACTGTCAAAGATTTCTTGTATTAACTGTTTATAGTTTAGTCTATAAAATGCCAGGCAACAGTATAAAATGCCCATCACACAGGATTAGGTGATGATTTCACATAACTTGGTTTTTCCAACAGTCCAAAACCCAAGCATATTTAATATATAACAATGTAGAGAAAAGCAGCAAATCCTCACACCTGAGCTGCTGGAACAAGTTTGGTATTTTGGCTTGATAAATGACTTAAACAATTAATTGATTATCGTAATTGTTGGAGTACAAGTTTCTGTTGACTAATCAATAGTTAACACATCTTCATTCACCAGAGTGATTCAAGGATGTAGGGAGTCCCAAGACAAATCTGAGGCATCACAAAATGGTTAAAGACACACAAAAGGACAAAAAACATTTCTTTCTTTTTAAAAAAAACAACGTTCAGCTTTTTTTCTTCTTAAATAATGGATACACTTACCTCTTCAGGCCTGTAAAAATCCTTCATATTAAATAATACACAAAGGAAACTTAATCTCGTGTTCACACAAAGGCCATAACCTGCGACAAGGGACTACAAAAACATACTGTCCTGCTGCACCTTAAGGGGTCACAAGCCAAGTTCATCTATCTAGAATACATGCCACATGGTGTAGGATACTGTATGTGACAGGAGTAACTACAAAGGCTTGTTTCGTATAATTATCATTAGTGAATTACAGTATATTCTGCTCTGAGGAAAATTTCTAAACATATTCATCAAGCCATCACTGTGCTTGGCAAAAGAAAAGAGTTCGTCTTGTCAGTTACTTTGCAGATGCCGGGACAGAACAACAGCGTCTCTCATCATTACTCTGAATTCCAGTTTTGAGCCTCTTTCTCTTCATTTTCACTGTCTCTCACTCCTCCAGGTGGTGGTGCAGGTGAAGCCAGTCTACACTCCTCCCCAGCTGTTCCCCATCGGAAAAGAGACCATCACCTACATTGCGACTGACCGCTCCGGAAACCAGGCCAACTGTTCCTTTACAGTCACAGTCACTGGTGAGCTCATCTTCTGGAGACTGCGTCAAAGCAAACAATGGATGCTGCATATGGCTTCCATGGCCTATTTTAGTTCACACTGTTGGCCACTCATACACAGTTCCCACTGGCTTTTTATATCATTTTGAGGATCACTGTTCATAACTTTTCTAGAATTTAATTGATTACAAAAAACTGACATTTTACAAAACTAAAACGTCAGAATAATTTGAAAGGTGCTATAATAAAGATTAATAAAGGGACACACATCTAAAAAAAATTTCTTCAATAGGTGCTGGACCAAGGAAGAGAGTTTACGGAAAAAATACTAGAATCCACATACAGTTTTTGCTCCCATAATCCATGAAATTCACTGTTTGCTGAGCAGTGTTTCCATCACTCAGAGGTTTATCATCAGATATCACAGCAAGCACACACAAGCATCACAATTTTTATATTTCACAAATCGATGACGGTTAGCAACATGTTCAGACTTAAAAGTCACTGGCATCAACCCAGAGCTGTAATGCTCTAATGAAGAACTCTGACTGATCAGTAAATTACAATACAATATAACAATGTGTGAGGTCTTTTGTTTTTCCTCAAGTTGAAAAATGTGACTCTTATATGCAACTTTATGCTTAGTAGAATATAGCAGATCTGTGTAACACGTAAAAGGCAAGAACATTTATATTGAGACAACCATGAATGTGGGTAAAGAGTCCTTATTTTACTTTTAACATAATTAGTTGACGTACTTGCATGGTGAAGCCTAAAGTGAACTAGTTTTAAGCTTCAATACTTTGGCCTTTGTGAGGTTCAAGCCAGTGGTGTCTCAGTTACAGGATAGTCTCCCTATCCATCAGTGCAGACCCTACTCCCTGATCTGTTTGTAACTCCATCCACCAACCCCTGTGCTGAAGCTTATGTCTGTCGTTCAGTGTAAAACTGCGATTTAGTTGATGTACTCTCCAGTGAGGGAGTGCGTCCGCCCTAGCAGGTGCCAAATAGTGTTACTGTAGACAGCGAAAAACAGGGGTGTCCCATGTCAACCGCTCAATAATCACAGCAGTCAGGGGGAAAAACCTCAAGAATGGTAACCATGAACATTTCCATATGTCATTATGGTGGTGGAACGTTGTGAGTTTTTATTAGAGACATGTGTTTAAGTCGTGCCCTGTGACACACTACTGCTGGATCGAAAAAGTCAGATCACATCGTAGCACAGTGCTCCTAACTGTGTTTCTTTAATATTGTTATAATATATTCCAGTCTTGGGATCAATTGTGTGTTTGTGTGTTTAAACTGTACCATATTTTTTATCCAGACATAGCTGAGATTGCAGGTTTGATTGCTTTTGGAGCTGGTGGATGTTAAATGACAGTTATTGATATCTTTAATGTTCACAAATGTGCTTTTTTCTTTTTTTCTTGCGTGCTCTCCCTCTGGTCATTTGGTCATCACAGATTCCGTTAACCACCTAATATCCCTTTCTAGATACGGAGCCTCCAGTGATTGACAGGTGCAGGTCACCGCCCACGGTCCAGGCCACAGAAATGGAGACGGCGGTCGTTTGGGAGGTGCCACAGTTTTCCGACAACTCAGGTATGTCTGGCCATCGTTCTCAGACAGCAGCTTTGTAGATGGTTTATTCTTTTGCTCCACTGTTCCACTCCACTCCACCCTCCTCTCCCACTAATGATGGTTAAACGGGATCTTTTCCATTGGGTGACTGGGGGGAAAAAAGGGATCAGGAGAGGGCTCTGTGCTGTTGCATGTCTGTGTGTATGTGTGTGTGGATAATGGTGAGAGACACCGCACATAGAGGATGGATTGTAATTTTGTGAACGAATGCCTCATTTGTTAATCTGTGTTCGAGAGAGATTGAGAGAGAATAGGACTAGTGGACAAACGAAGTTGTTGCAGTGCCTGTTAATGTCATTAGTGTTAAGACAGACAGAGGCAGCAGAGAGAAAAGCAGGTGTTTTTGCTATGAAAAATGTTCTTTTGTGGGAATGTGCACTCATTCCATCCATTTTTCACACAGTCACATATATAATTATACAAAGACACAAAATACTTGACCCATATGGAAGTTAAATGTTTTTGAAGTGTTTGCAAAATCATCTTTTTTTTCCCCCTTTATCGGAGTGGCTGCCATACACAAAAGATAAACAAATCACTGTCTTGATAAAGTTGACATTACAGAAGTACGACCACAGGCGAAATATTCATTAAAGTCTTCATTCACAGCTGACACTGCAGAGGTTCAGCATTTTTACATAAACACAGAGGTAAATTATACTCAAGTATCAAAAGTTTAAGTACTTTAAGAAAAATGACCCTTTTCAGTGTCTTTCAAAGGCTTAAGTCAATTGTTGTAACGTGTAAGCAGAAT
Source organism: Xiphias gladius (assembly GCF_016859285.1). NCBI lineage: Eukaryota > Metazoa > Chordata > Actinopteri > Istiophoriformes > Xiphiidae > Xiphias > Xiphias gladius. Next base: position 13,095,058 of record NC_053411.1, read on the forward strand.
TTTAATGTCAAAGTCCATATGGTCTCATTTACCATGTTTTATTTGAAAAATCTTTATCTCTAAAGTAACTAATAACAGCTGTCAGATAAGCTTAACTGAGCAAAAAGTACAAATTTCCTTGGGTGAAACTTTGACCCCTAACAGTCATCTGCTACACTATGATCCAACTTGTACTGTTAATTGTACACAAAGGCATTTTGGATGTAGTCTTTTATGTTTTCACCCAACAGTATTTTTACTTAATAATCCAACTTATTTGCAAATTAAACATATATGGTGAGGATTTTTGTAGAATAGAGTTGTGTTTAAAATTGTTCCAGTGATGCAGGGTTTGACCACTGACACAGAATCACCCAAAGTATTCATAAATAAACATTATGTCAAAAAAAACAACATCAACGAAATGTCAACCACATTACAATCAATTTCATCCATTGCACCTTGTTCCATGCAATTTGATAGGACATAAGGCTGTGATGGACACATACTTGCTATTGTGAGGACTTCATATGCAGCCTGTTGGTCTCTCTTTTTAGACTGTCCTATATCCACTGCATTAATGTTTAGCAATTCAGGCCAATCCTAATATAAAGGAGTGCAACTAGGCCACTCTGCCAAATAAACTAAATATCGTAGAGCTGGCCGGCTTTCTCCTGGTGCTCTAGCTCTACCCAAACAGCCGTGGTGGTGACAGACAACAAACCAGACTTCTCCAGGGTTCCAGCCCACAGCCAGTCCCGTGTAATTCACTGGGCCTGGCTCCACATACACACACACAAATACCACTAACAGTGCTTAGATATGTGTTTGTGTGTGTTCACAAACTTAGGCAGGCATGGGCCCGCACACAAACACAGACCTCAAACTCACAGGGACCCAAAGGAATCATTCCCCACCTGTCTGCAGAGGTGCACCCCTATCAAACACACACTCGCGCACACACTCATCTCACACACATACACTGTAATAACAGGCTGCTGCAGCTGCTTTGGGCCGCACGACGTCAACACAGCGCTGCTTCGACGTCAGTGTTTTGTTTTTCCAAGCCCACACCCTGATGCCAGAGTTATATATAGTCACGACTCGGTAGACACACATAAACACACGCACAAACACACACACAGGCTATATATAAGGGGAAACACCAGACTCCAGCAGACCAGACGTGTGTCAGCCCTGTTGGAACGCTGTTACTACCATTAATGGGGGAGGTGGATTTGAGTTAAAACAAAAGGTCAATCATTCACTTTTCCCACCTTCTCCTTTTTTTAAATTCCTGTCTGTGTCTTACACTTACACTGTTCACCACCTGTGTGTCAGTATGCAAGCACAGCCTACTGTATCACACACAGACACACACACACACACACACAGTTGTGCACTCCTTTCGTCCCATTGCCTATCCCAAAGCACTGTCCATCACTCTCTGCACCAGCATCATTTTTTTTTAAGCCAACCAGACTTTAGAAACTTTCCTCTTCAATCCCCAGAGGAGGATTAATCTGCTGCCATGTGACGCCCAGACACACTATTCACATGTCAACATATCCTGGTTTACCATAGCGTCTATGGTTTATTACTAAGAGTGACTCATTTAGTCTTGGATACTGGAGTAAGGCCAAGGCTGCCCTCTGTAGGTTAGCTAAAGTAACACTTTAGACTCAAGAAAAGGTCCCTAACTTGGAAAAATAATTTTCTTCTAATAGCAAATATGAGTGAAAATAAAAATGTCCCATCTTGTTAATAATATGGAGTTTTCCTGATTATGTTAAGGTTATCCTTCAACTGTTTTATCTTTGACAGTTGCCCCCCGCACTTTTTCTGGACATTCATATAACTGGACAAAATCACTGTCTAGTGTTACAGTATTTTCACCATAAATTTCATAACATATTATCTGCACAGGTTAAAGAATATTATATGATCGAATGTACAGTGATCAGTGGAAACGTCAGCTAGTTTCTCTCAGTTCCCAGAAGGCTGACTGTTACTGAACACATCCCCATGATGGACATAAATATAGACTTGACCACTGTAATTATATTGGCTAGTGAAACTTCAAGAGTAATGCTGATGTATCAGTAGCCAATGAAGAAAAAAATGGTGTATTAAAAAATTCAGTATAAAAATATTATTATGAAGATGTTGTTTTACATTGGTAACACAACTGATATGTTCTAAATGTGCTGTATATGTTACACTTTGTTAATGTGTGTCTCGCTCAGGTGGCCGCCTCACAGTAACCAGTAGCCATGCTCCAGGCTCTCTTTTCCCAGCAGGCGAGACTCTGGTCCAGTATACCGCTACTGATGCCGCTGGAAACAGCCGCACCTGCAACCTCACCATCACTGTACAAGGTACAGGACTGACAGATAAATCACAGCTTTTTGAATGGCATGCATTGAATCCTGTTATATAAGTATACTGTAAAATTTGTGTAAATATTTTACTTTCTTTCTATATCAACTCCATATGCTAATACTATATGTCAGCCAAGTATGCTTTTCAAGGGTATATTCTAAGTTTTTGCTTCTAGTTTTGTTTTATCTGTCATGTAAATTTTATTGTTATTCCTTTTCAAGCATCTGCAAAGAGGAAGAAAATGTAGTTCCTCCAGGTGCATGGTCGAACATGAAACTATTAAGATAAACAAATAAATAAATGTTAAATAATATAATCCAGCTATGACGCTAGACAGTATGCATGACCATGTTGTTCATGTCCATGCGCGTATGTTAATGTTTGTCCACAGCATGGCGTAACCCAGGGATGGACCTAATAAAATGATTGTTGTGATTAAATAATTATGTAAAATTGGCACAGTGTCTTAAAAAATGTCTTAAAAGGGCCAGTGTGAAAAGGTATTTGCAGTATCTCCATACTAGAATTTCACTGTGGATTTGTCTTATGTTGTGTAATGGTGGTATTAACAAATACTGTGCTCAAGTATGACCAAACCATGGAAGTGTTATACTTTTGTCTCTCCAGGGACAACCTGTGACCAGCCGTATGTCCCAGTGAATGGAGAATTCATTTGCTCTGAAGAAGAGGAAGGCGTTAACTGTACTCTTCACTGCAAGGATGGCTACAGCTTCACTCAGGATGCAGTGCACAGCTACTTCTGCGCCTACAATGGTGTTTGGGAGCCACCCTACTCTCCAGACAGACCCGACTGCTCAGGTAAGCGCAGCACAGGCATGAGCTACTTACGGCTCATTGTGTGCACCTAGCTCTCATTACTGCGGGTACATTTCAGTGTACATGATTACCTGTATGTACACATAATTTACACGTATGATTTTTAGCACACTCATTGAATGGGTTTCGGGTAGTGAAATGATAAAACACATTCAACAGTACATGTGCAGCAACTTGAAATAAAGCACCGCGCCGTATAAAACCATTTTTCGTCTTTCTCAGTGAACCGTATAGCAAACAACGGATTCAAGCCCTTTGAGATGCTGTTTAAAGCATCACGCTGTGACGATGTAAACCTGGTCAAGTCATTTACTGGGGAGTTCAACACCAAACTGGGAAGTGTGGTGAGAACCTTTACATAGACACACGCACACAAACACACTTACTTGCTGTAAATCAAATCTCAAGCACATGTTGCTTTTTTTTTTTTTGTCTTCACAGCTCCCCAACATTTGTAGCAGCGATGAAGTTACCTGCAAGCTGGAGGTGATTTCACAGGGTCACTGTCTGGAGTACAACTACGACTACGATAATGGGTTTTCAATTGGTAAGATTTACATGCACAAATACACCCTCACTAAACATCCCGCATTCTTTTATGTTGAAGCATCTTATCAGCTCATTATTCCTCCCTCTCCCTGTCTAATATTTGTCAGCACCAGGGGGTTGGGGCAACAACTGGAGTCCTCAAGGCGCCCAGGACTACGCCTACTTTGAGTCAGGCTTTGCCACAGGCACCCGGCAGCTCGCCAGCAGGCAGCAAGACAGCAGCGTGCAACCACATCAACGCACCAAGAGGCACAGAAAAATCAGACGCCCCACCAGAGACCAGAAGATCCAGATCTTTTTCAACATCACAGGTAAAATAAGTGTGTTTATGGACCAGGTATACATGTATATGCTGTGTTCTATTTATTAATTTATTCTGATGTCTTGAGTTGCTGCCCTGCTACGATTGATAGCCACAAGTTTTTTGGAAAGGAGCATACTGAGGTTGCACATTGAGGATGGAACAAACTAAAACATAAATAATTAAGTTAAATAATGTGATCTTGAACATAATGAGAACCATATTTTTATTACTATTAGAATATACTACAATATAATCATGTATAAAGTCAAGGTTTGGGTTAGCATGTAAACATTTCAGGTTTTTCTGATGTAGCATTCATGTGTTCTTTTTCGCAGGTATGTGTAATAATAATAATATGCATGGTGCATTATGGCATTGCATTGCATTACATTTTATTTTAGTATAATACCATCAATTGTTAGGTATCAGTCCTTTAAACTTTGTCCGTTCTCCCAGCAAGCATCCCTCTGCCCCTGTCGAGGAACGACTCAATAGAGGTGGCCAATCAGAAAAGGCTCCTGCGGACCCTGGAGCAACTGACTAATCGACTTAAACGAACGCTGGCCAAGCAGCCGTTGTCCAGTTTCCATGTGTCCTCAGAGATGATTGTGGCCGATCCCAAATCTCTGGAGAGCAAGAAGGCCTCTCTGTTCTGCAGGCCGGGCTCGGTGCTCAAGGGCAGGATGTGTGGTGAGTAGGAGGAGATTGAATGGAGGATACACCCACCTAAACTCAATGAACCAACTTTTTTATTTGTGTAATAGGGTTTAGTTACAATTATAAGAATATAAATACATGAGGACTTATGGGATTTTAACAAAATCCAGCATTGCTATAAAATTTTTTCGTTTACATTTAATTACTAAATATGAATGGTCTTGCAGTCCAATGTCCGGTGGGAACGTACTTCTCTCTGGAGTATAACGAGTGTGAGAGCTGCTGGTTGGGCTCCTACCAGGACCAGGAGGGTCAGCTGGAGTGTAAGTCCTGTCCTGAGGGAACCTCCACGGCCTACCTGCACTCCCGCAGTGTAGCTGAGTGTAAAGGTAAGATGCAAGCACATGTATACAGTCAGACCTCTGACTTACTGTAGTACAAACTGAATTTGCAAATAACCCAGATGGTATCTGGTACATTTTGATAATAAAAAGTATAATAATTGCTTCCTACTGATCTAATCTTACTGTCTTGGATGACTAACCTTCTCATCTGTCACCATAAACAGTGCTTAACTTTCATTTTGTTTCATACATTTCCTCATATGTAAATGAATACTAAATGCACTGTTTGTTAACTGTAGAACTAAGGTACATGTGATGTTCTCTCTGCATCTAAGGCTTCCTCATGATGTGGTGATTTGCATGTGTTTGCAGGGCAGTGTAAACCTGGTAGTCACTCTCTGAATGGGTTGGAGATCTGCGAGTCATGCCCGCTGGGACACTTCCAGGCTGGTTTTGGCGCCAGGGAGTGTCTGGTCTGTCCTGACGAGACTTCCACCGTCACCAGAGGAGCAGTGGATGAGACAGAGTGTGGAGGTGATACAGTTTGACAGTGTAGAGTACACACCCTTAATGTCCTATCAACTTGCCTATTTTAACTTTGAAAAGCTTCAATCATTATTCTGAATGCTGCTAGGTAACAAAAACAAATACAGTTCCAGCCTGTAAGCAAAAATGTCTCAGTTACTATTTGGCATTCATGTGCAATTATATCAGAAAGGCAAACTCCTATTTGGAAATGTCATGATTGCCCTTTAAAGTTGGATGATAAGTCTGGAAGCTAAAAATCTTTGCTACCTTAGTTCCTGAGTTATAATACAAAAAAAACCTATAACCTTTAAAACTTTGGACTTGGAGCTGCTCGATGTTGGCTTTTCCCATTTCTTTTTTTTTTTTTTAATTTTTGGGAAATTGTGGAACTTCACGTGCTCCTTTATATTCTCTAATTTCTGTTTCTCTTATTATGGTGCCCTTCTCCTATGGTCCTCTCGGGTCTCCTCTCCTGCAGTCCCCTGTTCAGCAGGTCATTTCTCCCGCACCGGTTTGGTTCCCTGTTACCCTTGTCCTAGAGATTACTACCAGCCTGATCATGGCCGCTCCTACTGCCTCTCCTGCCCCTTCTATGGAACGACCACTGTTACTGGGGCAACCACCATACAGCACTGCTCCAGTAAGTGTCACAGTTTAGAAAAACACCTTTTATTTCAATGTTATTATAGTTTTTATATTTTAATTGGTATAGCAATAAAACCTCTGAACAGAACTGTTGTTTAATGTCCTGCAGTATCTACAGCCGAAGTAATAATGGTTTTATGTTTATGTTTCTATAATGTTTGGAACCTGCTTAGACACCCTTAAGGTCTCCCAGATGGTGCAAGGACCCCATTTTGGAGACGTGCTGTTGTGTAGTTGTCAACAATTTAAAAAGTGTTAATTAAAAGTAATTTATTAGTGGCAATTAGGTTTAGATTACATGTAACTTATTGCCAGTTGGTTGTTTTATCTCTTCACAGAGCTGCTATGGCTCTGTGTACTGTAAATGCGAGCCTACACGAAAATCATTGAAACGTGAAAATTGATGACTGTATACTTGTATAATGTCCTGATAATTACTGAATTAAGGTGCACTGAAAATCTCCCAACAGTATTAAAACATTCTTTAATGACTTAAAAGCTTCACTGCAAACCTTGTAACTTGAAGTGTCAAAATATAATTACGGTTCATAATACGATGCCTATAAAAGGTATTTAACCCCCTTGGAAGTTATCTCGTAATATTTTTTACAACATTGAAACTAAGTAGATTAAAAGTGGCTTTTGTGACACTGATCAACACACAAAGACCCTTTAATGTCAAAGTGAAAACAGATCTCTACAAATTGATCCAAATTAATCACAGCTATAAAATAGGAAATACTTGCTTGCCTAGGTTATAAATGATGTTAATGAAAACTAATACTACACTATCATAGTTTTTTCCACCAGGGTCCAGTTTAAATAAAACTGATGTGAGCAGACACAGGCAGATTATGGCAAAGTGGCAGATTTTAACACAGCAGAGCTTACGTTGAATTTCTACGGGACGTGCCAAGTGAAGTCACCAGAGAGCAAAATATATAAAACTGGTCTGTGTCAGCCACTCTGTGTGTGTTGAACATTTGCTGCCATCTCTCCAGTTGTGTGGTGTCTGATTTGTGTTGTGACAGCTCGGTCCAATTGGAAAAGGGATTACTGCACTGTGATCAGTGGGTGAAAGGAAATAATATGACATTTATTTCTTTGCAGCAGAATGGAAATGAATAACGCTGCATGCCTGAAGTGTGGGAATGAACAGTGGTTGGCAGATGTTGGGGTTTTTCAATAAGAATACAGGTTTTTGTTCAGTTGGATCACATCCCTCTGCCAGTCTGGTAGCAAGGGGAAAGATCCTTGCTGCCTTTTTCCAACTTGTCTTTGCTTACATTGTCTGTGTTTTCTGTGGGTGTCATTGTCAGGTTTTGGCTCCAGTTTTCTTCCGAAGGAGGAGAGTGTAACTGTAGCTCCCGAGGTTGAGGTCAATGAGGACTACCAAGCAAGCAGTCAGGTTAGCATTTATCTTGTCCTAACTTAGATTAATTGTCTAAAAGAAATAATAATCACATTTTACCATAATTTACAGCCGTATTTGGCGTAGATACAGAAAGTAAAAATGGCCACAACTGCTCCCATGATGATGACAGCAGTCCCTCTTAATGCCAGATTTATCTGTTCCTCCTGTTTTATTGTAGAATTAATTTTTCTAATGAACATAGTTAAATTACGTCGTTATTACATAAACTTTTTTACTCAGGATTTACTAAATTGAATAGATTGTTGAAATTTTCAACATATGAACTAGTATTCTGGTTTTGATCAGGTTTTTGGAGTATCCGGGTTATGTTTTCTGCATGTAAACATCGTATCCTGGTTTCAGAGACCTAGATAGGCTACCTGGAATGCTGCGATAGAAAGGGGGATTCAGTGGCATATAAACTACTTATCCATCCATAAATCAATCTACTCCACACAGATGATTTAAAACCTAGATAATGTAAGAATCGTATACACAGGGATATGAATAACCAGGTTTTTCATGTTTCTTGTAAACATCATATCCTGAATATAAGCAAAACTAGGATAAGACTCAAAATAAGGATACTAATATTAATGTAAACACACTCACTGTGAAAAATTGTAAAAAACAAATTGAGCACATAAATAAAGTCAAAATACATGTACACAACTTGCCAATACACAACTTGTATTCATACAAGAAAATTACTTTGTGTCTATTTTGGCATTTCCATTATCTGTACAGTTATTACAGTTTTGAAAAAAACTCAATTTAAACTTTTCCGGTACATAAGTAGTCGCGAAGGAAGAAGCCTTAAAGAAATGAATGAATAGAATCTCTAAGTGCTTTTTACTGAAGGACCCCCTGCACGCAGTGTGAAGCGGAGTTTTTATAGAGTGTGTTTTGCTGTGTATGTAATAGTATTATCTGATTGGCTGTAGGTTTTCCATGAGTGCTTCCTGAATCCCTGTCAGAATAAAGGGACGTGTGAGGAAGTTGGGGCGGGATACGTCTGCACCTGCATGCCTGGATTCACAGGTAAACCACTAGTCAGAGTTTTAACCAATCAGGTGCCTGGTGTTTACCACCATTTTATACTAAGAAAGAGCAATTACTTTTCAGCATTAAGCGGAGAAACTAGTGTAGAAAATGCTTATGAGCCACTTAAGAGCGGATGGCCTAAATCTCTTTTTTTTAAATCAATATTTTAAATTGCACATTGTTTCTCACCATGCTCTTGAATCAGTTATCTAGGCCTTTGTCTAATGATGCTGGTAGGACTAATGTAACTTCCTTGTGTACATGATAAGACATTCCTTCAAGGGATATTATAACTGTTTGTACACGCAGACTTGTCATCGATTTGTGTGTGTTATCTTATTGGTTTGGGTATTGGTTTGTGTCATGCTGTTTTGTTGACTTGTTAAGCCCTTATCGACACTTTTTCTAGAAAAGTCCTGTATAGTAATAAATATGTTTCACCAAAGCAGGGAATATAAATCAAGGCTCATCTGAATCAAAACAAACTAATGCTGGAGTAAATAGTTTAAAGCATCTTTTTAGGCTACTTCACACATACAGTACATACACCATGTGGTCTATGAGGATTCAGTCTAGAGTGTCAAGCTGGCACAGATGAAACAGATTATATTCGTTAATCATTAAGACTTTATTAGGCGTCAGACTTCCATAGCAGGGTTTGTAATTAAATGAAATCCACTTCATAACTGACACCAATACTTCCTACATGCATTCACACTGTATTCCTGACACCATGTTCCCTGTCATCAGCTTTCTCTCGTGGTGAGGGTTTGGCTTTGGTGGAACAGACGTAATCTTCATCACAGCTGTGCTCTATGTGACTCTGTTATGGTGTGTGCTTGACGCAGCCTCTGATATTTCTCTCTCAGGTGCCAAGTGTGAGATTGACATAGATGAGTGTGACTCTGCTCCATGCCAGAATGGAGGCCTGTGTAAGGATGGTATGGGAGACTTCCAGTGTCAGTGCAAGCCAGGATTTTTAGGTATTGGAGCCTTTGGGAACTAAATTTGTAATTGTTGATACACATATAAAGGTTTAGAGTATCAAAGGCTGTACAGTAGAAAATAATGGAAAATCAGCATGAAAATTTCAAGGTCTTGGAGGGTTTGGGAATTGCTCAAAAAGAAGGGAAAGCAATTACTTAGAGGATATATTCACACATGTTATGTATGTTTAAAAAGCAAGGGTTATTCTCACTTTGCTTGAAGATTCATTAAAGCAGACCTGGTTCCTTCACACCGTCATCTTGTGTCCTGGCATTGACTTCAAGTGAAAGCCAGACTTTGAACTTTAATGTGCAAAGAAGAACAGCTGTGCCTTTAGCTTGATAAATGTGCATTTTTTGACTTAGCCATTATGGTTTGACAATGATTTTAGTATTTCTAATGTGTCTTCATCTGTAGAAGATCATGTGTTCATTCGCCTGGAATAAAAACAGACTTTTCTTGTAACAACGACCAAATTCTTCAAAACATTAATTCAAGACCTAAAGGGTAAAAAGACACTATTTTTATATGGAAAATGTAGGAGAACTTGTCCATATGTTGAGGATGATTACAGCTGTAATTTTGCTGACTTTAAGCAAAGACGTAAATATCTGCCTCATGGTACACCACAGATATTTATAACATTTATAGGATTCATACATCTAATGTATGTTGTGTTGTACTTAACCTCATACAGTATCCTACCTTTGCGCTAATTTTATATCTCTGTTTAGCTCTTAACTTTTGCCCCTGTCTGTCTCAGGGTCTCTATGCGAGGCGGAGGTGAACGAGTGTATTTCCTCCCCCTGTCTGAATGAAGGTGTCTGTGTGGATGAGGTCAACAAGTTCACCTGCAGTTGTGCCGGGGGCTTCACAGGTTGGATAACAAGATTGTGTTACATTTTCATTCTGGATATGATTTTGATAGTCGATGTCCTCATCAGCCAGTCAGGGCAACAGTTGAACTGTATTGCATGAGTTTAGGTAGTTATTCATGTGGATTATTGGATTGGACTGTTGCCTGTAGAAACTGATGACCCTCTTATGTCATTGCACGTCTTTCTTCTCCAAAAAAACATATGAAAACTGCATAAACAATGTACTGTACATCGTCTTTTTCACATTTCCATAGGATCCCGTTGTGAGCTGGATATAAACGAGTGTCTTTCCAACCCCTGTCTGAACGGAGGTGTGTGTGAGGACCTGATAGGTGGTTACACCTGTAATTGTGCCGTCGGCTTCTCAGGGGATGACTGTGAGATCAACATCGATGAATGTTACATCAACCCCTGTCTGAATGGAGGCTCGTGCGTGGATGCTGTTAACGATTTCAGGTAAAAAAAAAGAAGCAGCTCTTGATGAGTGTTTGAGACATCCCAAATATCACTATAGAAGATATAATGTTACTTCTAAACAGTGATTTAAATACGCATGATCTACAACTTAAAATAAATGGTATAAAGGAGAAACATTGATTTTGATAAGAATGACTGTGTTCAGAGAAATTTTGAAACAAAACTAAAATGATAAGGTGGCTGAAGCAAACCTTGACTAAAGATTTTTGTGATCTCATTAAAAAGTGTATTTCCACAGTTGCTGGAGGGCTAGCTACAGATTTTGAATCCCAATCCATTTAGTATGGTATAGTGCCCATGACAGTTTCAACACATTGCACATGTCCCATCATGCCCACGGTTGCTGTGCGTCATGATGCGTACTGCTTTGTGTACCTGAAAGTGGTAATGTACCGCCTCTCCTCTCCCAGGTGTCAATGTGTGGAGGGCTACCGGGGCCGGCTGTGTGAGGTGGATGTGGATGAGTGCGATCCTAACCCCTGTGTGAATGGAGCCAGCTGCCTGGACGGTCTGGGGTCCTACACCTGCCACTGCCTCCCTGGGTTCAATGGAACCAGGTGTGAGACAGGTACTATAGGACAGATGACACATCACCATGGAAACTCTAGAGGAGGAAAAGAGACATGACTGATTTAAATTTTGTCTGTCACATACCCCTGTCTTGAAACTTTCATTAAAGCACAGGTTGGGCATGCATTATTGGTTGCCATCCGTCTAAAAGGAAGCTGGGCTCGCCCTTTTTTCTTAGTTTATTTTGCATTTTGGCTTTTTTATGTTGCTACTTTTTCTCACTAAAACACTTTAAACATACTTTTGTGTAGAGATACAACCACCATTATAATGTTTATTAGGGTGTCTGCACTGCATTAGATTTGTAGCCATGGTCACAATAAAAAATGTCGTCCCAGGATTTTAGTATTTACCTAACTATTTTTTAAAGGGTTTTATCGTATTAACAAAACATGTTCTTTGCAACAACACACAACAACACATATGTATACACTTTGTAACCTTTTTGGTATAAGACCTATTAAAATGAAGCAAATTATACCCCTTGTCACAGGGGGGGGTTAGTTGACCAATAAGTGATTTTTCCCTCTCAAATTGTATCAATTGAATATTTTTCAAGCTTCCAGAAGAGGTAAAACTCTTGGTATTTCACACAAAAATAGGAGCAAAATCCAGATAAAAGCTAGAAATAAATAAACAAAATGTTGTGTTCTAGAAATATATTTTTCTCCTGCCTTCTTCCCGTTAGTTGTCGTGGGACTCAGGTACAAGAATATCTAATTAGTAAGAGAGCAAGTAAAGATAGATAGATGATATCTCCAATAATTTGAATATTTAAAAATGACATTGATTTTTGTATTTGATTACTGTATGAATTATTTTCTGGTCTGTCCTATCAGAGATGTCCTCTACCTTCAACCTGGACTTTGAGGTGTCGGGTATCCATGGTTATGTGATGATGGACAGGGTGATGCCGTCACTGACAGAGATCACCTGTACCTTCTGGATGAGGTCATCAGACACCACTAATTATGGCACACCTGTCTCCTATGCTGTGGAGGGTAGCGACAACGCTTTCCTACTCATAGACTACAATGGGTCAGTGATATACCAAGAGTTCAGAGAAAAAAAATGCACATACGCCGTACTATTTTATGGGGTGCTTGTTTAACAGAGTGAATACTGTAGGCTTTGTAAATATGATATATAAAATCCTTTTGTCTGTACCTTTCCTTGTGTTTGATATTTTCCCTTTTCTAGTACTTCCTTTCTTTCGTATTAAATCCTCTAGAACATTTTTTCCTTCCTCCCATTGTTCCCCCTCCATACAGCTGGGTGCTGTATGTGAACGGTAAGGAGCGGATCACTGACTGTCCTGCTGTGAACACGGGTCACTGGTACCACATCGGGGTGTCCTGGAGGAGCTGGGACGGTGACTGGAGAATCTACATCAATGGCAAGCCCTCAGACGGAGGCAAAGGCCTGTCAGTCGGCACCACTATCCCAGGTGTAGTGCTATCCTCGACCTGGTTAACTTTCTGCCATGACAAATGTTTTCAATATCCAGTAATTTAAGTGATTCAATAGAATCATGTTGGTCTCTAATAATATATATATATATATATATATCTATACCTATTTATATATATATATATATATATAGATATAGATATATATAGATTCTCATTTCTTTTTTCTTTTTTTTTTTTTTTTATAAAAACAGTGTCCCAGCAAACAAGGGGTTCACTTTCATAGTGAGTAGTGGTTAATCTTGATGTTTTCCACTGTGTGCTGTAGGTGGCGGGGCGCTGGTATTAGGTCAGGACCAAGACCAGAGGGGTGAGGGCTTCAACCCTGTCGAATCCTTTGTTGGATCCATCAGTCAACTCAACATCTGGGATCGCGTTCTCACACAACAGCAGGTAAACATAAAATATCCCCTGCTGTAATTTTACCTTTAATGCATGATCCAGATTTAGCTGCATTCATTGGAGGTATTTTTCAATAACACTCAAACATATGCAGAATTTTACAATTTATCTAAACATATATAGTCGTTGGTGTTTCTTTGAACCCATGTCTGCGAAATGTTAATGTGAATATAATTCTTTCATATATTGTATTATAATTTATATTATATTGTACGTGATATTATAGATTAAGGTCCTGGCCAGCAGCTGTCCAGCTTCTCATGTGACCCACAGAGGGAACGTCCTCGCCTGGCCAGACTTTCTCAGTGGGGTGGTGGGCCGAGTCAAAGTAAACTTCAACAGCATTTTCTGTGCTGGTAGGAAATCTATACAAATGTTGGTAATACGTCACCTTGAATGATGAATTTCAGATGCGTACTTTTTCTGAAATGGATCTACACAACGTTTTGTAATTGTCAATGATTAGATTTGTCATGTATGCTACTCCTTGACATGACTTGGCACTAAAAATGACAGATGGCTCTTTAAACCTGCCCTGATGTGTGCAAGTCAAGTCGCAGAGTCTCTCACTCCACCGTATCTTTTTCTCCAGACTGCCCCAAACTGGAAAACGCATTATCCCACCTGCATGCCTCCACTGTGGAGGTGAGCCCGGGGGCTCAGGTCCAGCTGTCCTGTGATCCTGGTTTCTATCTGGTGGGGGAGCCGGTGCTGCATTGCCAAAATAAAGGAGAGTGGAGCCATCCCTTGCCCAGCTGTGAACGTATGGCACAAACATGATCTGCACTTTGATTTGAATTGTATATTACCAGTAATCTGATCTTGTTTTGCCTGTCTATGGCTGATTTGAAGCTTTGTCATCTGGATCTCTGGAAAGGGATTTTCAGTAAATGTAAATAAGCCTCATGATTTATTGTGTTTTCATTCCTAACTATTTTAATTCTATGTTTGGACTAGATTAACACAGTCTAGCATTTATCTCCAATCATTGAAGTAAATTTATTCTTTGTAAAATATTAATACAACTAGGCTTTTCAGTCTTACATACACAAATGATCATTTTTATGTGCCACAACATGCCTCATTCATTCATTCAGCTATCTACCAAAAGTGTCATAAACACTGGAAAATTAAAAGACATTTCTGTTGAAAGTTCTGCTGTCCTTATGGCTAAGAATATAAAATGAAAAAAAATTAAAACAGTATTTTTACCTCCAGATGGATATGTATATTAATTTTCAAACTATTGCATTTTAAATTTTATATATTAAATGAATAATACAGCTATAGATTAAAAAGCCTTGAGGAGTGAGATCCTGGACAACCTTCCTCTGCGTGTGTTACAGGTGTGTCCTGTAGACCTCCTCATCCTCTTGAGAATGGCTTGTTTCAGGGTACAGACTTTCATGCTGGCAGCTCTGTGGTCTATCAGTGTAACGCTGGCTTTTACCTGCTGGGGGATGCCAAGGTGCACTGCAGCAACAGCGGCAAGTGGGGAGGAAATCCACCGGCCTGTCTCGGTACTTCATTACATTTATACTGTATATCTATTTTCATTTCAGTTATATAAATTTGTAAAACAAAAGTCCTGTCTGAGAGATTGACAAACGACAAAATATCTGTCACGCATTTCTGTTTGTGCATTTGTTTAGATGTGGATGAGTGTGCTCTGGGATCTGATTGTGATAGTCACGCCAGCTGTCAGAACACAGAGGGCTCTTACACCTGCACCTGTATTCATCCGTACAGTGGAGATGGCAAGAACTGCACAGGTAGAACTCACAAGCATTTTAATGTAGATATAGGTTTTTTTGCTTTCCTTTTAATAATGGTGATTGCAACAGTAATAATGAGGCAATTATAGAGCACTTTTCAAGTAGGGAATAATTATAAATGAAAGTCTGTGATGGAAGTAACAAAAATAACAAATACTGATTAAAACAAAGTTGTGCAAAAATATTGGTTTTTGACTGTAAAAAGGATTCCCTTTGGAATAAGTGCTTTTAAAGACTTTCACCTGTCCATATAAAACCCCACTTGTTATGTGTGGACGAATGTGTCTATTCCAGAGCCCGTGAAGTGTGAGAACCCTGGTTCTCCAGAGTTCGGTCACAGAGGCGGCAGTACCTTTCTGATGGGCAGTGAGGTTGTGTTTGGCTGCGAGGACGGCTATGAGCTGATCGGCTCGTCTCGACTCTACTGCCTGGAGACGGGAAACTGGGATGATCATGTCCCATACTGCAGAGGTGAGAGGTTGAGTGGTCATGCCATGCCATTATAATGACAAACCATATGACGTCTTATATTGCACAACACAGGACTTTTCCTAAGAATGTGGAAAAAACGTGTAATGTCTTACCGCATTTCTAGTTACTTTTTGGTGTGACCACAAAAGCATGTAAGGACGACGGATTTCGAAGTTTGATATTTTTATATATCTTCTTTACATAAAGCTATTGCATTCACAGCACTAATATTTACTGTGATTGCTATTTTTTTACTTCCCATAAAGTTTCATAATGACTTAGTATAAGACATTACATAAATATCAAAGGTCAATGTCAGGCTAACTTGAGACAGTCACACTTTAAGCTGCTCAGTGGATTCATAGGGATTCATAACTATTATTGCCATTAAACTGCTCTTTATTCTATAAGTTAAAGGGCTTCCTAATCAAAGCATTCAGCAACTGGAGCCAATGGGATCTGGGTCACACGCAAATGAAACTACAGATTTACTCACAATCTTATTGTTATGCAGATAGCAGAAGTAATGATACACTTCACAAACACACACAAAAGAGGACACAGAAAAAAGTAAATAGTACTGACATACAGTATTTAGATACAAGTACACATGCATGTACACTTTTCAGGAACACGAATTATGCGATGTGCCTCACCCCCAATGCTGTGAAGGGGCGATTATATATGCAGCTGTCTTTTTGTCTTACACTGTGCAGCGGGCTGAAAGGCCTGTCCACCACAGCATCTCCATCTTGGCTCTAAGCCACATTCTTCGTCACAGAGAAAAGGGAACTGACTCACTCAGCACCTGCAGCCCACACTGGTTGTTGATCATCATACTGAAAGTGAAGGGATTAAAGTTAGAAGTGAAACATATATATGTCATCTGAAATATATGGAGACACTGCAGTTTTCCTTCCCAAATCGAAAACGTTAAAATCAAATTTTTACTTTTTTCCTGCGTGTCGTGTGTGTGTTATGGGCAGAGATAACACATTAAATAATTTATGCGATGCATTAGAGAGCATACTAAGGCTCAACTCATGGCTCCATGGATTGAGGTTTTTCTGCAAAAGTGGTAGCACACACAAATATAGTTGCATTATTGAGTGAGTTTAAAATGTCCATCTTCCATTGTTGTTATTAAGGAGTGCAAGCAGTGTTTTTTGAGTATGTATGAGGTGGTGGATGTGTGGCTGGTAAAGTCACTAAACTGTGTCTTAAGGTGAATGATGCTGGTTGGCTGATGTTTTTAATCTTTTTGTGCAGGCAGTGGATGAGGAATCAGGAGAAGTTCAATCAGGAAAAGTACTTTAAGGGGCACTCATTCACAAATTTTACACATGAAGATCAGTTGACTTGTCATGAGAAGTACTTTACTATTTAGCTTGTGAAGATCAGAGCAGTTGAAAGTGTATAAGTGACAATATTTATTGAGGCAGCTACAGAGAAAAGGATTTTTAGGCAATTAGACTCCGACAAAGTGAAGCATCTTCATTGAGCTTAGGGCCAAATGAAGATAGGATATTGGACAGGATCACCCTGGAGTCTGGACGCTAGAGACGCAGAGCCAACAGGTGAATGATGAAAACTTTCAGTTGAGTCTCCCTGGACATCCTGGAGGTCAAGGTGGTGATGGGGAGGAGGTGTGTTGCGCAATAGTAGGTCTGATAGACAGAATGACAGACATACAATGATATAACAGCAGCTACAGATTGATTGGCTCGAGGAACAAAGGCAGAAAGAATGTTGGTCAAGCATGGTGACATCGACATTGTGAATGAAGGTATTTTACCACTATGGGAAAGCGGAAGTGATGGAGAAAATAGAAGAGAAGGAAGTATCAGACATTAACTGTCAGAAGAAAAAGTAGAATTGAAGGAAGTAAGAACTTGGGCTTGAGACTTCAGATTTGAAAAAGAAAGTCTCATTAGAAAATGAGGAATGTGCAGTTTGAAGGATATGGGCTTTTACCAGACAAGTTTACAAAGCACGAAATGTAGGATCCAGTGTTTCTGGAGCCTGATCCATACAAGACAGGAAAAGTCAGGATATCACAGCTCTCTGTTGCTTTGATCTTGGCATGTCTTTCTTTAATCTGTCTCTTGTAATTCACCCAACTTCATGGAAGTGCAATACTAAATCAGTGTATTACCCCTTTAATTCACTCTCCCTTTTATTCAGTAATGCCTCTCAGTCACGCCACTTGAGCTCCTGTCCATGTATATACTTTCCTTTGTTCCTCTTTTATCCTATCAGTGTAAAATGTAATAGGCCATTTATCCCATAAGAAGTCTTTGCCAAAATCTAAACTACATTTATTCAGTAACACTTACAGGCATCTGTAAACTTGTCTCTCGCCATAGAAATCTGTATAGAGGTTCTTTACTCTGAAGATATCGGTAGCTACGCTTTAGTCAATTTTTAGCATTCAGTTAAATATTAAAATAGAAAACAGCAATTACTAATCATCTTTTAATGTTATTTATAGCCCTCTCCTGCCCGACACCAAGTGTTCCAGAGAACTCCATAATGAAGGGAAACAACTTCACCTATGGCAGCAAGGTGACTTTCAGGTATCATTTGCATCCCCTACAACACAATGTTATCATGATTACAGAAGGAAATACAAACATTAGCTGTTAAAGCTATTAAAAGTTATATCCGTACAAGCTAGCAGTTTCTTGTTAGAATCTGTGACTAACTCCGTTTTCATCCAACTCAGCTGTATGAAGGGCTTCCTGCCTCAGATCCCGTATGAGTTCCAGTGTCTCGCTAGTCTGAGATGGAGTGGGACGCCACCTATCTGTCACCCAGTGACCTGTGGGGGGCCACCGAATGTTGAGAATGCTGACTACAGCCTTGACAAAAACACATACCTGTCCACTGTCACATACACCTGTGCTGAGGGATACAGGTATAGATAAATTACTCTCAGCTGCACTGTTCACTTGCACTTCTGATGATGACAATTAACTGAATAAATGTTCATTTCAGCTATACACTCGATTAATGAATTGAATTACATAAGGCGTTTTTTGTGACTGTTGAACAGAGTGAAGTTATGATACTAAAGTAACAGAGTAAGAGTACAAAAAAAAGAATCACATAACATTGTAAGTGCAACAAGCTTTGAAAATCTCACCTATGTTTGGAGAATCAGTGAGTCCACATAGTTCCTTAAATGTGCATTAACCACCTAATTTTTCTTAATTAAGTTCTAGCTATTTTAAACTTTGGTTAAAATGAATATATAATGATAAAGTAGATAAGTTTATAGTCCAAGTGAAATCTGATTCATGTCAGCACAATGCTGCTGCAGCCTCCAGCGACATGATGAACTCTGTATGATGCTCTACATGATTTTGTATGCTGTCATCAGTTTTGATTTATTTGTTTTCACAAGTTGTCATCTATAAATCTCTCTGACAATGTAATTGCACGAGTGTGAGTGTGTAAACTAAGTAGTATGTTGGTGCGAAGACCACAGGGCTCCATGGAAGTCGTTTGTGAAGCAACAGGGGATTGGAGCAGGCCTGTCCCCCGCTGTGTGAACGTCCTGTGCAGTGAGCCTCCGGCCCTGAGAGATGCTGTGATCGTAGGAGAGAACTATGAACTGGGAAACAAGGTGCACTATGTCTGCAAAGAAGGGTAAATGTGGTTGAAGTCTACTCAGTTATTATGCTATTTTGTCAGTTGAAAGTGCTGAAAATGCTAAATTATATTCTATAAATCCCCTTGGAGAAATCTGTCCTCTGCATCCAACTCCGCTTAACTAGTTTTCACTGTGCCACCATGGATGTGATAGTGATGCTGTCTTTAAATATGTTGTACTATTATTAGAATTTATGTATTAAAACAAATTCCTGAAATACATTTGAATAAGAATAAAAAAACAAAGAGGGTAGATTTGATAACTGGCTCCTTTGACCTGACAGTGATTAACACGACTGGAAATTTGTAACTCAAGCATTTCAAGCTTTTTTTGCTTTATTGCAAACAATTAGAATACCTTTGACCATGCTGGGAACAGTCAGCATGTTTGGAGATGTGTTTTAGCAGTGAAACTTGCTGATTTACATGAGTCTCAGAAATATTAGTACAGTCTGATCTATTATGTTGTGCTCAAACTTCTTTTGCCCTTTGCTAATCTCTTTGTCCCCTCCACCTGCAGCTACACTCTGATTGGCCCAGAGATCAGAGAATGTCTGCCAAGTGGCCAATGGAGTGACAGCTCTGCCCAGTGTGTTCCTCGCTCCTGTGGTCCCCCGCCGGCCATTGACCATGCAGAGCCCTATGAGAGCCACCAGCTGTTTGGGGACACTGCTAACTACTACTGCACTGACGGATACACTGCCGGCAACAACTCTAAGATGGTTTGTAATGCTCAGGGTGTGTGGGCGCCCCCTGATGGCATGGAGGCCCCTCGCTGCATCGCAAACTTTTGCCTACGTCCGCCTGAACTACTCCACGCAATTTTAGATTCAGTCAATAAACCTAAATATGCCAGCAACTCTGAAGTGAGCTATAAATGTGAAGAGGGCTTCATGCTCAACACCACAGCCACACTGAGATGTCTAATGGGAGGAGAGTGGGAGCCGTCCCCATATGATATAGGTTGTGTGCCGGTGAGGTGCTCCAAGCCTGAGAGAATTGATCGGGGCTATGCGATTGGAACAAACTACAGTTTTGGAGCTGTGGTGGCCTACAGCTGTGATAACGGCTTCCTGATCCGAGGGGAGAAGAGGAGGACCTGCAAGGCCAATGGAGAATGGGGAGGAGCTCTGCCTACCTGTGTACCTGTGCCCTGCCCATCCCCTCCGTTACTCAAGAATGGACACATCCAGGTTGGCCTCATACACCAGAATTAATACAAACCGTACACATTAATCCTTCTTATAACAATGAAAAACAAAACAAAAAGGGAATACAACATCCTTTTTCTTAATTTTTCCCTTTTCTACACTAGGGCTGGAAGGTAATTCAGTATTACCATTAATCAAATTTCAGTGAAATTGTAGTCCAATGATATGATCATGTCCATATTATCTTTTTACAAATGTAGAAAACTTTTTTGGGTGTAAATTGGTAGTTCCGAACAAACAAATTAGAAAACTAAAAACTAAGTTGTTTTTTTTTTTATACATCTGAGGAATTCTGCCTGATGGTGATGGTTGTTGTTGATGTATGTCCATCTCAATTAAAATAATTTTAGTTATTTTAATGTTTGATTTTGCATATATTTGCCATACAGTGATACATACTGATATCAGAAAAAAAACCTGTTCATATTTTGATTTTTAAGCATGTTGCACAGTCTTTCTTTATAATGATGTGAAACCTATTAAAACTTTACTTAAGGGATTCCTAAATTCCTAATAATTTCCTGGAAAGAAATTTGGACTTTTGCACTTATCATTGACAAAACTGAGACAGTGTCCATTTGGTTGACTTTAAATTGATTAATTCTAATTAAATGCTAAGTGATCAAAACCAGGAGAGTCTTTGAGTCAGGGCACAACAGATCAGCTGAACCCACAAAAATGTGCAGTTTGTCTGCAGTTCAACATTCCATTTATCAACGTATATGGAGAATTACGTTTCCAACAGTAAATTAACAATTAGTAAATATTTACTTTGGGATAAATGGAGCTGTTCTTTCACGGAAATTCCTTTGGAAATCAACAACTGTTTTTTATTTTCCTTTATTAACCAGGTAAAAGTCTCATTTTTCAAGAGAGACCTGACAAAGAGGGCAGCATAAAAGTCATTGGTAAAACAATAAATACAAACAAAAAGACAAAGACAGCTATTACACACCATAAAAATATATGCAATGTCAAGCTGTAATGTGACAAAAGTATACAAATATCTGGTTAGGATGAAATAAAAACCAATTAAGATGCAGAAACATAAATTCAGCTTTGTAACTCCTATAAAACTGTTATTGGGAAGTTACAGACCTGTAAAATAAAGTGTTACCAGTAAATCTATCTGTTTTCATCCTGTTTAAAAAAAAAAGATAATTTTTTCAAATTTTGATATTTCAAATTTGTTACATATAAACTATAAATACATATCTTTAAATGATATATATCTCTTCTCTGTTTATTTCCCCATAGGCCAAGGGTCGGGTCACCTTCAATAGCAAGGTGACATATGCCTGTAATGCAGGCTACAGACTGGTTGGTCGTCCAGATCGAGTCTGCCAAGCCAACCGCAAGTGGTCCAACAATGACCCTCCCACCTGTGTCCTTTTGACCTGTGACCCTCCTCCCAACATCGTCCATGGACATTACAGGGGCTCTGAGTTCCAGGTGGGCCGGAAAGTGGAGTATGTCTGTGATGAGGGTTACGAGCTGGTTGGAGATGCCATCTGGACCTGCCTGAAGTACGGACGGTGGGATAAGACGAGGCGTCCACGATGCTCACCAGTGCAGTGTCCAGAGCCGCCGCTGGAAGAGAACCACCTGGTCTTAAAGGGCCTGGACTCTGAATCTGGAACAGTGGAATTATCCTGCGAGGATGGCTACGTCCTCGAGGGCGCTCGGATCCTCCGCTGCACCCCATCCCAGGAGTGGAACGACACATTCCCAGTGTGTAAGCAGGTGTTTTGTGGACAGCTTCCTGATGTGTCATTCGGTGGCCCTTCCTTGTCTTCTCCCCCGTTCCCATTCACCTTAGTAGTGACCTACACATGCATGGAAGGCTTCACCTTAAGAAAAGAGGGCTCTGTGTCCTGTCTAGCCAGTGGGCAGTGGAGCAGTCCTCACCCAGAGTGTATCCCAGTTGAATGCCCTCAGCCCGTGGAGATTTCTAATGGTATTGTTGACGTCCAGGGTCTGATGTACCTAAGCAAAGCACTGTACAGTTGTAGGACTGGATATAATTTAGTGGGCAACTCCACTGTCCTCTGTGGAGAAAAGGGACTTTGGATTGGAGGGGTCCCTTCTTGCCGCCCAATTGAATGCTCCATCCCTAAACAGATAGTCAGTGGAAAAGTGGTTTATACAAAACTCCAATTTGGTCACAGTGCCACCTACTCCTGCCGTCGTGGTTACCGACTCCAAGGTCCAGAGACTCTGAAGTGCCTGGCCAGTGGGGAGTGGGACATCAGCCCACCTGCTTGTGTGCAGATATCTTGCACCCCACCTCAACCCATTGAAAATGGTTTTGTAGAGGGCCAGGATCACAGTTTTGGTGTCACTATTTTCTACAGCTGTTTTCCTGGCTTCCAGCTAGTAGGCCAGGATCATCTGACCTGTGAGGAGTTTGGCTGGTCAAGTTCTGTTCCTCTCTGCGTTCCGTCGGACTGTGGCCTGCCTCCTCACATTGACTTTGGGGAGTATGTTAGGGTGACGGAGCAGGGAGGAGGTTTAGGTTCTTCTAAAGACGCTGGAACATTATCCTCACCTAAGGACTTGAGCTTCCTTCATGGGACGTTTATTGAATATCGTTGCCACAAAGGTTACGACCTCGCAAGCCCCACCAGGTTGGTGTGTCAGGAGGATGGAGGCTGGAATGGGACGGCCCCGTCTTGTGTCCCCGCAGAGTGTGAAACACCGCCCAGTCCAGAGCACGGCTGGGTGAATGTGACTGATACTTCTCTTGGCAGTATGGTCAAGTATACTTGTGAGGAAGGATATGAGCTTGAGGGCGAGCCTGTGAGGCAGTGTGTGTCTGGTCGATTATGGACTAATGACGCCCCCATTTGTCGGCCTGTTTCCTGTGGCGACCCAGAGGCTATTGCTAATGGCACAGCTCATGGAGGTGCTTTTGTGTATCCTGAGGTTCTACACTATGAGTGTAGTCCTGGGTTCGTCCTCAAAGGTAGTGACACTGTCGCCTGCCAGGCAGATGGAAAGTGGAATGGGCAGAAGCCGCTCTGTGAGCCACTGTCTTGTGGTCCTCCTAAAGTCCCTAGTGATATTACTTTTAAAGGAGATGAGTACACTTACAATCATGAGATAGAACTGAGCTGTCAGCCTGGTTTCCTCTTACAAGGGAAATCTGTCAGTGTTTGCCAGGCTGATGGCACCTGGAGCCATGAGTCTCCTACCTGTGTACCTGCCCGCTGTGGTACACCCTCACCAATACCCAATGGGCGCGTGCTGGGATCAGAGTTTGGCTTCAACAGCAAGGTAAAGTATGAATGTGATGAAGGATACACACTTAACGGAGACTCCACACGTGTTTGTCAGTCAGACGGACTTTGGGACAAACTGGCACCTCACTGTGATATCATCAGTTGTGATCCACCTGAGGACATCAGCCACGGCTTCCTTAACGGCTCCAGCTTCAACTACGATGATGTGGTGGAGTATATCTGCTTTGATGGCTATGAGGTAGTTGGGGATCCTGTCCTGCGGTGCTCTGCTCAAGGCCTCTGGGTGGGCACTGTGCCTCGGTGCCGGCCCTGCGTCTGTGCCCTCCCTGTGTTGAAATTCGGGGCGGTCCTTGGGCGTGACCGCACCTGTGGGGGCCGAGTGCATTTCCAGTGTGACGATGGCTACAAGCTGCTGGGTCCCTCTCAGGCGCTGTGTGAGAAGGGAGGTGTGTGGAGCCCCGGGGTGCCTGCGTGTGGCCGGGGAAGGTGCAGTGTCGCCCCGCCTGCAGTTCCTAACGCTGTACTGCAGGGCGGCAGTGCCACCTTCCCAGACACGGTTATATACAGGTGTCGGCCTGGCTACCAGTCAAAGGGGTACCCATACCTCTCCTGTGGAAGAGATGGCAGGTGGGGGGAACCCAGGATCAGGTGTGAGCCTATGAGTTGTGGAAAACCTCCAGCTGTATCCCATGCTCAGGTGGTGGGAGACACCTTCACCTTCCCAAACCAAATCACATACAGGTAATTACTGTAATAATTCCTTTAGCTTGTGTTGTAACCTTATTTTTCTGGCATTTCCTCTGACATTAGCTACCACGTTGCCTTTTGCATTGTTGATTAAAGCATATAGACCTGTTTCTTATCAATTGTCCTTGCAACAAACAAACAAGTCCCAGTAAGTATGTGTGATCAGGTGAAACTATAGTCCAATTACATCACCTATAAATTTGCCATGTTCCACCTGACCTCCAGCATGTTTTTCAGAAACTTGTCTGATAGCCCTTACTTCTGTGTAAGAAATCGTTTCTACCATAAGTACACGTCAGTTTGACTCTTTTTCGTTTTTGACCTGTTTAAGAACCATGTCAAAGAGTAATTGCTTTGTGGTGGACAATGAAGTTTTTCCTGAATTTATTTTTTCTCATGTAAGTCCCCTCATGTTAATCTCTTCTTTGTCATGTCCCCCCCTTATTCTCCAGGTGTGAGGATGGGTATGAACTAGCCACACAGACAGCTTCTCTCATCTGCCAGAGTGATGGCACATGGTCCAAACACAGCATTCGTTGCCGCCCCACCCCCTGCCTACTGCCCACCAACTTCTCCATACCCCATCTGGCAGTCACTGGGAAGAAGCTCACTCCTGTTGGTGGCACAATCACCCTCACCTGTCCTGCTGGCTTATACCTGCAGGGGTCAGCACTAGCTGAATGTCAGGTAGGATACATCTTAGTTAATGATTTGTCCAGGTCTCTTAGATTAATCTTAATGTGAATACCTGGTTAAATAGTGGTTAACCACAAAACAAGATGTTTTGAGTCACTATATGCATGCAAAGAAGATGTTCTGACCTGCATTTTAAGTAGTTTAGATTTTTCTTTGACAATGAAACCTTGGTTTAGAGAGTGTGGATGTGAAATGTTTCTGAATCTGTTTCCTGTTACAGACTGTTTGACAGTATTCTTTAAAATATTGCGCATCATCACTGTGATCCAAAAAAATAGCCTTTATTGGTTTGCAATGACCCATGGAGAAATTGGCAACACTTTGCACATCTCTCTCCTCTTCTCCGATGAACATCACAATAAGACACCATGAATAATGTATAACTTTCCTGTCTTTTGTGCTGTCCGATAAGCTGGGTGGAAGCTGGACTCCAAGCATCTTGACAGTTTCCTGTGAGTTTGTGGTGTGTGAGAAACCCCCTCCTCTTCTTCACGGTGTCACCGAGGGGGACAGCTACAACTATGGAGACGTGGTCATGTACTCCTGCCTCCCTGGCTTTGACATGAAGGTACTGCTCATTAGGCCATTCTTTTCTTTAGCTGCTGACATTACAAAAAATGGGTCTCATAAATTACCTAACCTTAAAACATACAGACAATCAACATCACAATGACAAGCCAAACGCAGCTTTATTGGAAAACTAAACCTAATACGAAATTGTGGATGATAGAAAACGTTCTTGTTTTGCTGTGTAACTGAGTTCAGGGTTTAACTTTCACACTGTCATTTTTCCAAGTTTTCTTGATCCCCTAAAAGATGTAATTGGTATATGACAGTGCCTTCAAAAAGTCAGTCTTGGCCACTCATTTCCTGTAATACAACAGAGGGCGTCCTCTTCTCTCCTGCACTGTCTCTTTAAACAACCGGCTGTCTACTCTGAGGTAATGGCTAACAATCAGATTACAGAGAGTCACATGATTTCTCCTCAGCAATCAATAGGACTGTGTTGTTGCAGAGCAAACAAAAGGAGCTGAGTCACTCTACTCCTGATACACTGATACCCACTGATATACTAACCTCCTTAATTTGAATTCTGGCTACAATGAGTGCCTTTTAATACACTAAAAACACACAAAGGGTACAAATAGATGATGTTAAAAGCAGTTACAAAGTCTAAAAATATTGCATTACACTGCTCTGCTTCAGTCTAAAGTGAAAAAATATATCATCGATCTTAATTGTATCATGTTTCCTGTGATTGCTGCAAATCAAAATAGATAACACTGTGCTGTGTCTAGGTTATCTGCCATACTGTGTAACTTTACTCTATTGTTTTTTTCGCAGGGAGACTCTATCCAGACCTGCCAGGGAGACAGAACATGGAGTGGCACCCAGCCGGTGTGTGCTGGTAGGTTTGTGTTCATATGAGGCAGTGTTACAGGAAGTCTGTTAAAATGTCAAATATTTAATCCTAATGTTTGTCAGTGCTATTATTAAAACACTCTGCCACTAAATTAGGGAACACACCTTAAGAACATGTAAATGTTTTTTTAGTCGTGACAGTCACAAAGGAGCATGTATTAAATGACAGAGGACAATTGACTAGCTACTCCACTTCTGAAATCCCACAAGAAAACATTTTCTCATGTTTTCCTGTTCAATAACAAAAGCAAGCCAGTCAGAATTTGTTTGCCTTGTGAATGTATGCTGCAGTTGTGAGGAAGATGAAATGAAAGGGGGAAAAGGCTACATTTGGATGAGACTGTGAATGGAGAATGTTGGCAACAAAGACTGTAACCTCTGCAGAGAGCTACAGGTGTTAAAACTTTAAAAGACCTTAAGATGAGCTGTAGCTCTGCTCTAAAACCTGATGAAGTGGATTATGAAATAATTTTCCCTCCAGGCACGCTGTCCTATTTACTCTTTGCTCTTTTTGGACAGTTTCAGTTAAAAACATCTTCTGCGAGGTCTCAATTCCAGTTGTTAACACTTAATGTTAAAATGATCTCAGAGCAAAGTGAAACGAAAAGAAATTAAATTGTATGGAGGTTCAAGGAAATGGAGGTTATAACCTAGAGTTTCTCATAATGTTATGCAACCTGTAACATTATGTATGCACACATCAATCCAACCAAACCTTTGACACTTTGGTCATAATCATCTATTGTCTCCCTAGCACAGTCCTGTGGGCCTCCTCCCACAGTAAAAAATGCACAGGTCCAGACGACTGGAGAGACTTACCTTCACAATGCCAGTTATGTATGTAATGTTGGCCTGCAGCTGGTTGGCTCCGAGACACTCACCTGTCTGGCCAATGGCACGTGGAGCCTGCCAGCTCCTACATGTGAAGGTATGAAGGAATGTCAGTCTAGAATGAATTAAAGTTTGATTTGTTGACAGTTTTACCTGTATTCAGTACATGAAAGCGGATGTTGAGAACTGCAAATGCAAAGGCTACCATGCATAATTTTGAGAAAAAGAAAAAATTCTGCGATGTAGGAGGACCATTGATACATTTTACGTCATACAAAGTTGTAAGCAGTTTGGATAACTAGTGGAAGAATTTGGTAGCTACCCAGAATAATACATCAATAAAAATTCTTTCTAATTGTATCTCATGTCAGCAGCCAGAGGCTGTGACAGTACAAAACAGATGCTGCATGGAACAGTGCAGGAGCACAACCTGAACACTGGGCGTGCTTTGGAGTTTCAGTGTGATAAAGGCTACAACCTGGTGGGAGACCCTCTGGTGGTGTGTATCGGGGGCAACACCTGGAGCTCCACTTTCCCTACCTGCCAACGTGAGAAACTTTGTCTCACACACACACAAACACAAACAAGCAGGCAAGATACAGAGAAAGTTTAAAACTTTGATTTGAAGGAAGAGTTTATTACTGTCACTGCGTCTCATTTAGTTTATCTGGCTTCCTGTTATATTTAACTTGCTTTTTTTACAACTTGTCGATATGATCATTGTCACAACAGTTGCTTTCTCAGCAAACTCCTGTGCCTTTGGCAAACATATGCAACACGTAGACCACACAATGCAAGTCCACACCCTACTCAGAATTGTTTGCAGCAGCACTGTTTTTCATCATCTGTTTCACAATGTAGACTGTGACAAAAGGTCAGTAAGGCATGTCAGGATATCTGTCAAATGAAACCAAGACTTAGTTTAGTCATCTGAGAAACAAACATTCAAACAACATACTGTATTTGTATTTGTGTGTGTGTGTATGTTTGTGTGTGTATATATAAATATATAAATACATATAATACAGGTACCATATATGTAAAACATAAGCTAAAAACAATACACCTGAAGTGTGGAAGGTCTGCATTTCAGAGGCCAAATAACCCAATAATGTATTAAAAATATGAAAACCATAAATAATTACAATTACCAACCAATTAACTGAGAGCATAATCTGCAGATTAATCAGTAATGACATTAATAGTTAGTTGGTTCTGTAATGCAAACACATTTTGGGAACATAAAATAAATGTCTTTGTATGCACTGCATATCAAGAGGAAACAGAACATGCTTTACAATGTAATGCAATTCAGTATCATCCCAGCAATGAATACAGTCTTTATGAAACTTATGTTCAAATTTGATTGTGGCTGTGTCACAGACTTAGCTCTCTGGAAATTTGCAACGCCTGCGGTGGTGTCGTATTGGATTACATTACATTGAGAGATGTTTTCAATATTTATCTACCCCTATTTACATACATGGAAAAAAAGAATATCATCAAGTACAGCCTGTATAGATGGTAACACAGACTTCGATAAAAATACAATCTAAAATCTACAACTTTCATTTTAAATTTTCTATATACCACAGATATATTAGAGGATTAATTTTGAATACAGAAACATATTTATTACCATCTCCATTCTAAACTTCCTTATACGTGTATATTTTCTAAACAGTTAACAAATTATACTTTTGTGTTGCAAACAGACACAGTCTATGAACTGGATAAAGACCAGTCAAAAATGAATCCATCAATTCTTTCCCTCACAGCTAAGTCTTGCCCAGCTCCTCCAGGCTGGAGGGAACACAGTAGCAGGACTGGATCCCAGCGGGAGTTTCATGTCGGTCAGTCAGTGCGTGTCAGCTGCCCCAAAGGTCAGCAGGTGAAAGGCAGTGGCGTCATCACCTGCAGGTTAGACCAGACCTGGAGCCCCATCAGCTCTGTGTGTGAACGTAGGTACAATTTATACAGGTTAAAAATTCTGTTCATGCAGTTTGGGAAGATATTGTACATTGTATGAGCCATCAACTTACGTCAAAACAATTTGTAAAAGCAGGAAGTATTTGTTTATCGGATCTCTCCTTTCAAAACGAGACTGTAACAAAGTTTTTAGCTGTAAAGCTCACGATAGCAAGTTAAGTTAGGTCCTAGAGGAAAGTAATTCTTCAAGAATGGTTCAACATAGGTAAAAACTGTGCTCAAAATCTCAAATATTTCCACAAAGTTAAATAAAAGGACGGCACTGTGTCACAACATGTAACTCAGGTTGAAAAAGGAAATTGGAGGAGAGTGCTGTGTAACTTTCAATCTAAATTCAGTAAGTCGTCTGTATAACTCGACTCTGTGTCATTTATGTCAAGTAGAGTCAAAACCATAGACTTAAAGCTATTGTAAATTTACAAAAAAGTATCAGTTTATAAGATTAAATCCATCAATGATAAAGCCTGTACCAGCAGGCCATTCTTAATGTCAGGTGTCTTCTTATGACAACTATACAAGTATGGCTCCATATGGTGGTAGATACAAATATAAATTGCAGTACATAAATATTTTATAGCTTGTACTTCTATTTTATTGTACCTCTATATTGGCGTCCATTATTATTCATTAAAGTTTTAAGTAATTTTGTTATATTGTATTTGTGAATGTAGTATACTTTTAAAAAATTAATTATTACATACTTATTATTGATGTAATGTTTGGTAAGTGCATTGTTTATTGTTCTGTAATATATACTGCTGTGGAATATATCTTTTTTTTTCCAACCATATTTTATGATTATTACCAATAATGTTAAGTATTTGTGTAAAAAAAAAAAAAAAAATCCATATCATCTGATATATGGCTATCAGATTTTTTTTTCCAGACAATGTGAATTTGTTATGTTTTGGGTAAATCAACAATCTAGTTTCTTTATTTGATATTGCACACCTCTGCATGCTCCACTTGTTTTGGGCCAAGTGCTGTTCTACACTCGCATGGCTGTCGGCTTAAATCCGCGTGTTAGCTCGAGTACTATTTCTCTCTGCTGTCGTCTGTTTCTCACTGAGCTTTTATCAAAACAAATGAGGCTGCATCAAACACTGTGCTGGTGTCCTGTATGCTGGACTAATTATGGGCACCTCTGCAGCTTCTATAGCAACCTTTGTGAGATAATCCTCAGATCTTTCTTAGGCGCAGTTTTCCTAAAAAAGCAATACAATGGTGCTTATGTTGCTATGGCTTGTTGTTTGTATTTGCATGGAGTTGCTCCTCCTATATGCATGCGTACCATAATCCTTTTAGTCATGTTTTTGTCATAGACAGTGTTTAAGTCAAGCCACACAGCTGAACTATGACACATTTGGATATTTTGCATGAAATTTGTTGTCTTCCGGGGGAATGACGAATCGACGAAGATTTCTCTCTGCAGTGCATAGTCGTATTCTGTAAGTGAATACAGGGGGTAGACAAAATAGCAGAAAAACCCACAATACAATATACTAGTTCAGCAGAAAATTACAATTTTGTGAGGCTAATATAGTTCATTTTTTGTTGCTACCAACAGAAGTTCAGCTTGGCCATTTTTAAGATCGAAAATTTGACATAATTAGCTGCTATTGCATAGTATTGTAAGGTGTCAGTTTTATTTTGTCCACTCCCTGCAGGCTTAGCTACTTTTCAATTTTGCTTTTACAGGAGACTGAACTGTTTTTCAACTGTTTAGACCATTTAGTATAAGAACAAAGACATGGTCAAGACAGCAGCAGCATTTTAAGAAACACACTAAGTAGTGTAGTGAGTAACTCGTGGGTCGTTCCATCTGGGCTGTTGTACAGGGGTGTCCTGTGGCCCCCCCCTCCACGTTGCCAATGGGGTGGTGCGGGGGGCGGTGTTCCAGTTCGGGGACGTGGCGGTGTACTCATGTTTTGGCGGATACGCCATGGAGGGCGTTGGAAGGAGCAGGTGTCTGGAGAACGGCACCTGGACGCCGCCTCCCACATGCAGAGGTAGAGAGAACACGGAGGGGACTCTGCCCTTTTCCCAGGATGCTTCTGCCTCAGCTGACTGTCCCTTTCGCACATGATGCCATGCTGCTTCTCAGCTTTTTAATTCTTTGCTGGACTCCTACTGCTTATCTCCAACAGACGCTTTGTTCTGTGGAGGATATTAACTTTTCTGTGGTCAAAAAGGGCAGCTTCACCACAGAACCTCTTCTCTACTGCTGTACTGTGACCGATTCCTCTTTCTGTGCACTCTTAGCACTGTGACGCGTGACACATACTTTCTTTAGCCTGGATCCAGTCCCATTAAAGGATTCCACCCCTCAAAAATGTTAAAAACAATTGGTCATGTGCATTGCATTTCAGGCACAGTTGTATTGCCTTTAGTGCTGTATTTTCCTCCTCATTTGGGATGATTGGGGAAAAAATATACATTGTGGCATCATATCAAGATTTTTCTAGTGCACCTGCAGTATAATTTGGTCATTAACAATAATTCAGCTATCCAGGACTTCCATAGTTTTGGTTATGGTGTACAGCCTTCAGTTATCAAAGTGGAAGTAGAGCTTTATTCTTGACTTTTTACATCAGCACTCATCAGTCTTAAAGTGGGAAAACCATCACTAGAGAGGACAATATATCAGTCTCTCAACTCACAGTTGACCAGATTGCAGTGCAGGTTTAAGATATGTTGTGTAGAAGATTACACAGATTGATACACAGGAAAACAAACGGGTCGGTCAACATTGACCCATCCTTGGTGGAAACATGAAGTTGACTCTCCTTCTGAAAAGGCCATTGTTGAGGATTACTGAAATACGGGGGCAGGTGGTGGGGAAAATTGGACTTCATCATAGAAAATCTAGAAAGTTCTTAAAACATCAACAGATTGATAATATCTGGAGTGTTGGAATATCAAAAGATGTGTTTTTTTTTACTCGGTTGTTTACAGCAGGGCTCACGTTTGTTTTTTTGCGGTTTATCAAGCTGGCACAGCTGACTTTGGAAACAGACCATTAACATATCCTCCTCAGAGAGTAGATGTTTAGTTTGTGTAAAATACATTGTTGTTGGTACCCACTTTACACACATGGGTACAGATAACAAATCAAAAGATCAAATCACTGATTGATCTCCATATTCATGAGCTACTTGCTTTGCTGCAAATCTAAAGAGAAACCACCACTGATCCCATGCAACATGAAATTCAAATGACCGCTCTCATGTTTTGCATATGAAAACAAGGGCTGGATCCAGGCTAGCCTCTCCCCAATGGCTGCCGATTTTCATACGGAAATACACACACTCAGGGCGTCGCTGTTGATGTTTGTGATGCGTTTGTACAGAGGAATTTAATCTGCAGTGTTTGAATGCTGCCTTTGTTCTAGTGCATGAGGTTGCATGGCCAAGAGTTACACCAGATGTTCTGGAGGCTGTGGCGACAGAAATAATAGAAATGACATGAAAACCTAATTTCACTGGAAGGGGATTGAATCGCTTCAGTATGTTGCTCTACTCTGTATGAGTACACAGTAAGAAGATTGTTTATGTGAAAGTATAAAAATTTCTCTTTCCACATGTAGAATGTAAAATGTATGCGTGTGTGTTTCAGTCAGCATTCCTCTGTTATTAATCTGATATGTTCATGTGTGTGCACGTCACCCTCAGCTGTGTGTTGGCTGCAGTGTCAGAACGGAGGTGTGTGTCAGCGACCCAACACTTGCTCCTGCTCCGAGGGCTGGATGGGCCGACTTTGTGAGGAGCGTACGTATTTAATCATTAAATATGGTTCAGTCAACTCTAACTGTCAATAAATTGACACCCAGAACATGATCCGACCCTTTTTTACAACACAAACTCAAGCAGTCAGTCACATGCAGTTATCCAACCAGCTTGCTAAGCAGGCTTTAGCAGACAACGGCGCACAAACAGGGTTAGAGATAATGGAATCAAATGTTGTTCTCAGCTGAGAAATTGACATTTTGTTTTTTTTGCTCACTCATTGCACAAGTTAAAGGAAAAATAATTCAATTATCACCTAAAGTCAAAAAGGTTGGAAACTGCTGTCACTCTCAGATTGATTGATTGAAATGCCTTTAAATAGACTTATTAACAAGGGTCAACAGCTACAGTGGCTTCAGAAAGTATCCAGGCCCCTTCACTTTTTTTTGTTTTAAATTTAATTGTAAATGGATAACATTAGAAATGATAGATTTCAGTGTTTGGTTTTTAATAAATTTGCAAACATTTCTAAAAATATGTTTTCACTTTGTCATGGGGTAGTGAGTGTAGATTGAAGGGCAATTTTTTCCATGTAGAATGAAATCCACAACAATAAAGTTTGCAAAAAAAAAGTGAAGGGGTACTTTCAGAAGCCGCTGTAAATATAAGTTCTTTTTTTTTTCTGGTGCAGTCAAAGATTTTGAGCTATGCTAGGGGCGCAGCTCTAGGGATCGCAACACACACCGCTTTGGTCGAAGCTGAAATATCTCAACAACTATTAGATTGATTGCCATGACATTTCATGCAGACATTCGTGGTCCCCGGAGGATGAATCCTCTGACTTTTGCTCTAGTGCCAGCAGCAGGTCAACATTTTAACCTCTCCAGTACTTTGGTTTTTGACTAAATGCTTACTAAACT
This sequence comes from Xiphias gladius, assembly GCF_016859285.1. Taxonomy (NCBI): domain Eukaryota; kingdom Metazoa; phylum Chordata; class Actinopteri; order Istiophoriformes; family Xiphiidae; genus Xiphias; species Xiphias gladius. Next base: position 13,129,207 of record NC_053411.1, read on the forward strand.
AATAACCCTCCCATCAGGCTTCAGCTGTACTTTCTGTTTAGAGCGAATAATCAAATGTTAGTATGCTAACATGCTACACTAAGATAGTGAACAAAGTAAACATCCACATCAACATCAGCATGTTAGCATTGTCATTGAGAGTATGTTGGCATGCTGACATTAGCTGGCTGTAGGCTTAGTTTTGTTGAACCTACTGGAGAGGGGAAACTCAAAAAGTAGCCCAAGTCAACAGTGTTAAATGTGTTTTTAATAATACACTTTAAGTAATAAACATTTATTTTTAAAATGTCAGTGGTATAAGACTTTTACACATTATTATATTGAATATTTGCTGCTGTTCTTTTTTTAATATTATTGTTAAGTGAATATCTTTGCATTGTGGACTTTTTGTCTAAGAAGATAAGCAATTTTAAGACGTCACTTCAGGCTCTAGGAAATCACAGTGAACATTTTTATACATTTTACTGACATTTTATAAACTAGACAATTATTAATAATAATGTATATCTCTACCGTACACTGTTGTGCTTTATATTTGCAAAAAACTACTTGGGGTTGGGCTTTAAAATGCAGGCAGTGGAGAGGCTGTTCTCTTTACACAGCCACTCTATTGTCTTCTCGAAACTTAAAATGGATCACTTCATCCTCGGTACAAAAACAAGCATCTTTCAAGTCCGCAGTCACAACCAGTTACACATTTCAACACTGAATCAAATGTTTAGGATACCAATAGAGACGGGACTGACTGCCTTAAATGGCTTCCTGTTTCCGCTCATCTCGCCTCTCTCTTCTTTAATAACAGCTATCTGCATCCTGCCGTGCCTGAACGGGGGCCGTTGCGTGGCGCCCTACCAGTGCGAGTGTCCCACGGGGTGGACGGGCACACGCTGTCACAGTGGTGAGTTCGTGTGCGAGTCAGTGACGCTTTCACATGTTTGGGCTGGTGCGTATGTGAGTAAACCTGTGCGCCTACTGTGTGCATTAATAGCTCAGTGATGTACATAAAGAGAGTAAGCGCTCACTTCCAGAGTTCCCCTCATGTCAGTGTCATTATCATCACTTGGCACTGACTTGGGAGGATTGTGACACCGTAGCACTTTTCCCTCCATCGACGTATTTGCTTATTTATTTATTAGTAATAAATAACTGATAACTTATTTATTTATGACTTACCTTTCCTATGGAAATTTTTTAGTCCTCAAAAGTGAAAAATTGTCTTTTACTCGCTAAAATATAAAAAGCAGCACAAGAACATATAAAAAAATATCATCTAAAAAATATTTTAATATAAAACATATAGTACAGTAGTGACACGTAAACAAAAATGTAAAAGTTTACATAACTGAAAACTAAGCATAAGATGTTGACGTAAAAGAATATACAAAATACTAAGATCAAATAATTACCACATAGAAACAAAAATCTTTCTTTTGCTTTTCTTTACGCTGGTGTGAGCCACCGGTATTCCCTCTATTACCTCCAGTTGGCGTCAAATGTGGCAAGGTGACTTTTAACTAAATGTCGAAATCAAAAACAGATTCCAAAACTAGCAGCCGTTTCGGATTAAATCATGTGGACATTTTCAGAAACAGCAATACAATATCAAAACTTACTTTTAAAAAAAATAAAACAAAACCATTGCTGTGACTGTGAGCATTTATAACTATGTATTTTAACTACGTATTTAACCAGGAGTGTGCCTCCCCGACATTAAAGATCTGTTTTACAGGGGTGTCCTGGGGACAGTTAGGGGATTCCTAATAGTCTTTTGGGGAGTGGGGATACAGTCTGGTATCTATGTTGTATGAAGAATTACTTTATTAAGACAAAATAAGTGTCTTTATAATTTCATCATTGCCCAGACAATGCAGTAACACCAGTATCACTATGTTTGTAGAACAGGTCTCGACTCCCTGACCATAAGACACAGCACATTTTGTCATTCCTATGAACTTTTGATCTTATCAGTGCTGCTTTTGTCATGAGGAAATACCTGTAGTTACAGTAATGAATTTGTGTGTGTGTGTGTGACTTCTCCACAGCTGTGTGTTCATCACCTTGTCTGAATGGAGGCAGATGCATCAGGCCAAACAGATGTCACTGCAGTTCAGGGTGGAGCGGGCACGACTGCTCCAGGTGATTAGAGACATGCACGCAAACACTGGAAAACTCTGCCGATATTGTTCTTCAAACAAAAGTTAAAGGGATCGATATCAATCGTTTGATATCAACTTGCTAAACGTGCTCATACTGACAATGCTAACATGCTGATGTTAAACTCGCTATCAAAGTTCACGATCGGATCCATCGATAGAGCCACGGTGCTAACATGGCTGAAAAGCTGCAGCAGCATGCAGCTAAAGTTTTTGCTCATCTCATCTTTTATTCAGAATAAGAAATATTTTGGTTCACACTTTTTTTTACATATTGCTGTCACACAGGATGCAGGATGATCTCTCTGCTCCCCATGAATAAATAAGCGATACAGGAGGTCACATGGTTTCATGACTCATCCACTCATCTATTTAGTTATTACCAGTGAAGTGTATGATCTTTTCATGAGAATTTTACCTGCTGTATGAATATTCCTATTGAAAAATATATATATATATTTTATAATAAGCTTTATTAATATACTACATACCACTGCTTGATGTCAGGCCCTAAATAGCCCAGTGAGGATTTAACTTCGAACCTATCTTATCAATGACTCCTTTGGGTAACAGGGCTGTAAACAGCTCAGACAGTATGAGACTGCTTTCCTGGCTAGCTCTGGACAACTTTGTCAGTTTTATTCCACAGTATTGAATCGATCATGTGGAAAAGCTCTTGTCTGCTTACATTAAAGTGAATTACATTATTTAGCATTATACCTTGACATCTACTGGTGGTGTATTTAACATTCCTGTATCCATTTTGTTGTTGGGTATTGTGCTTTTATTTTATGTGCCAAACACACAAAAATGAGGCTCTGCCATGACACTTCCAGTGCAGCTATGAGGATGTTTCACAGGAAAAAAAATTCCAACTAAGGCCTTCACACTTAAAGATTTTCTTTCTAGATCACGTTTTGAATGTTCAATCTTACAAGGGGGAGTTATGATGGCAATACAAAATTCTTCCAACAGGTAGGAGCTGTTGGGAACTGCAGGGATGCAACAAAGGCCAAAACCATGTTTTATATCAAAGTCATTGTGCTGCACATTTTTTGCCATTACCAGAATTTCACAGCCTTTGTGAAATCAGGTTTACTTCCTGTCAAATTTTTGCCTGCATACAATTAAAAAGAGCAATGAAAAAAAAAAAGCTGATGACTAATCCTGAATTTTCCTCACATGAAAACTACAAATTATTTCTGCTTTGCTTTGCAGGAAAAGGAGATCAGGATACTATCACTTCTGAAGTTTCTACTCAGCTCCATGTGAATCATCTTATGAAGGGAATTCTTGTATATTTAACTGACACACTTGTAAACCATTCATTCTCATCTCTCTGCAAAAGGCAAAGCAAGAACCATTTTGTAAAATAAAGCTGTATTTTTTCATATAGAGACTCAACAGTATTAAACATATGCTGCTATATACTTGTACGATGTGTAAAAACTATTGATGCGATTGTCCAATGTATATGTGTAAACTATTCTCACATTTTTATTAAAGCATAAAATACCAGTTATTTTGATCAGATTCTTTTCTCTTACAGCAGGAGGTTGTGTATCAAAACTATGTTCTGTTGTGCTTATTGCAATGAAATGTGAATTACAAAAATGATATTACAAGGTTTCTGTAACTCATTTATTAAATCCACTTTGTTGAACACATAACGTACAAAGAAAAGTTCAGGAGAGTCAGGAGTAAAGCCAATTCTTCAATTCATATAAAACAGAATTTAAAAAGTGGTCATCACATCAGATTTTGGTCAAATTTCCAGCTCGTCATTGAGACAGTTGATACTACAACGAGCTGACAGGACTATTTAACCGATACATGAAGAGTGGAATAAATTACTGGATAGAAGACCTAATGCTTATTGTACATAAAATGGAACTGAAATTTATGAGCCCTGGACAGAGCGTAACAGCGGCTTCTGCGGTGTTTATACAACCAGGGCGCATGTGGATTGGTCGGTTGAACTTATTGTCTCAGAGATTCCAGTAACGATTTCAACTTGTCTATGTTAGCACCAGAGAATTCGGAAACCTGAAAGACAGCACACACAGAGGGTTACAAACAGCATTAATTACAAAAAAAATAACCCACAACTAAAAGAAGAGCTAGATATTAAATATTAATGTTAAGATATTAAACTCATTCCATTAACATGACTTCAAACATAAGCTAATTTTACTCCGTTTGCTGGATGTGTAAATGTGCAACTGTTTGCTGACACATTGCTACTATATTCAGAGATGTGGCTGTTTCCATCTTTGCTGTATATTCAGACTTACCCTCTCTCCTTTCCTGTAGAATTGGAATGTGGGCATGCAGTTAATATCACAGTGTGAACTCAAATCCTGAAAAGAGCAAAGGGAACAACAGTCAGATGGCTGTCCAGAGTCATAAACACGGCTATGCCCCGAATGTCTCGTGCATGTTCACTTGGAACAGACCTCAAACACAACATTACATCCGTTAATCATACAATACAAACATAACTTTCTGTCTATAAGAAGCATAAACATGTTGTGAATTCGGGGATTTGAGATATTAAAAAAGATGCATGCACACGCTAACATGTAACAGCTGGCAACGCCTGTCGAAGTTTTCTGCGTATTGGAGCTAGACTGTAGACATATTAAAAAACAAACAAACAAAAAAAAACAAACACACACATATATATATATATATATATATATACACAAACGCATTAACTGGATCAGACTGGATTTGCTTGAGGCAAAGTTATCCTGATACTGAGAAACCTATTGTGATCTTAAGATGAGCAGGACAACTGAGCGCCTCTCTGTCCACGCCACCAAATACTTTTAGTCTACACCGGTTTGTCTTGTAGAACTTGCGTGCCAACCAAACATTTCATTTGTTAGAGGCAATTACAGGGGCAAAATGGGACCTGTTCCAATAAGCAGATTTACTTCTTGTACTAAGTTTGCCGGGAAACCTATTAACCCCGTAAGGTCTGGAACACAATCAAACACAGACAAAGTTATTCAGGTACCTCTGTGAACCAGTTTCTTGAACAACTCAGGTTACCCAAGGTCCAAAGTATCTATAACTTCAAGATTAGATTATGAGCGACCTGGTTGAAAATCCCTCGTTCACTTGCATATTAATTGGATCAGTTACTGAAAATTATCACTTGTTTCAGCTCTTGAATGCAGTGTTAATTATTTATTTAAGGAAGTATCAAACATGGTATTAAAGCTTAATGTTTACAGCTTTACAGATCAGATATTAGCTGGAGTTTGGTCAAAAGCTAAAAATACCCTTTCCATGCAGGCACAACCCTTATGTCATTGTGTGTCAGAGGGTTAATACGTTATAATAAGCCACCATGCAGGTGCAATCATTCTGCCAAAAGCTGTAATGCCTCTTTAAAAGCGCTGTTAATGTTTAAGGCTTACTGCTTATTTATTTGCATTTTTATGTCCCAGGTTTCAACGCTGCAACAGTAATCAAGCACGCTTTGCTCTCATTTCACTACGGTGTAGCACTGAGAGAAACAACTTTGGTCACGAGCCAGCTGTGGTTCCACATGGCCTGGTAAAAGGGATTTCACGAATAGTCCACATTGCTTTGGGTATTAATGGCATGGCAACCCCGTCAACATAAGCTAAAACTGCAAAATGGTGGAAAGGAAAAAAAATAAAGGACAGTTCCTTCAATCAGTCTTTCTCATAACCCCATTGTTTCCTTTTTGGTTAACACACTGTTGTTTTGGACTTCCCCTCCTGACAGTGACAAACACACACTTACCTCAGCCTCATCCACATCCACCTTCAGGAATATTACGTTCTTGTTCTCAGGCTTTTCTGACAGTGCCTGCAAAACAGTGGATCAGTGAGCATTAAGATGATGCACATGATGACTGCTACCATATAATTATGAGAAAGAAGTATATCGATGCATTTCTGTCCCTAATGTGAAAAAACCGTATGCACAGCCATCACATCACGTTTCCAGTGAAGCGGGCATTTCCTACCTGAAGTGGGAACAGCTTGACAAAGGGTTGCCTTAGCAACAAACAGATGCTTTTCAAGCAACTCCTATCCCTAAAGAAAAGGCTCCTTTAAATAACCCTGACAGACTACAGACATTTGTGTCACAAAAGCTGCAACTACTGTATGTCTATAAATAAAATGGTTCATATTCAGACTTACGAAAAAGGGTCAAACAGTCTCTAAAAATCATTTTGTTAGCTTAAACTGATTCCACTGTAGAAAAGATTACTTTTTGTGCCCATCTAGTGAAGTTTCTCTCCTCATCTTTTCCCCTGTTCATTTGAACACATAATCAAGTGTTTTCCCTCCCTTAACAGAACTTTATTGTTTACAATAAAAAACAAAAAACAAAAACGTTTTGAACATGATCTTATTTTGGTTTTGTAAAAAAGACGCTTCCATTTACCAAGCAATTTCAAAACTCATTCAACAATTTTTTTGAATGAGAGACTTGAGTGCTACAATCATCCACTTACTACAAATTGTGGGGCGATCTGTTTACAGGGGCCACACCACGTGGCTGTGAAGTCCACCACCACCAGCTTGTCTCCGGCCTCCTTCAGGATGGCCATGAACTCCTCCTACAGAAAAAAAAACAAACAAAATGAAAACAGATAACGTCTGTGACTCATTTTTGATTATGCTGTGACACAATTAACTAACCTGAACTTGCAGCTTGCACTTTGTTTTAGTTATCGCTGGCTGTTTGCCTCTGGGACCATTAGCTGCAGTTATTCATTTAGTCAGTGATCGACGGTTAATTAGACTGCAAATTTAAACCTAACATTCCCTTCATCATACCTCAAAGCTTTTATTTTCAGTGTGTGTAACAGTTTGGGCTTCGGTATGGCCTTCAAACAAAGACAGCTCATTTATATAAAGCACTCTATACAAGACACTGACAGGATTACTGTGCCCTCCTGTGTTGATGATCCTGAGGTTTCTCCCTCTTTTACCTTAAAGGTTTCTTTCGTGGCGTTTCCCCTTCTCCAGAATCATAACCTATAACCTCCGAGGTATATTTATGACTTTGGGCTGTAAATAATGAATTTACACACCGCTAAACACTCTTTACAGCTACCAGTCTGTTACATTCGAACACGATGGATGTCCAGTGTGAACAGATAGGTTAGTTAGCAAAACTACATTTATATAAAATTAAATGACTCTTCCCCTTATTAAAAAAAGAAAAGAAAAGTAGTTTGTAAACGCGCATCTGTTCACAGCTAATTGCAAATTCAAGGCTGTTTTTCATAGTATGCCTGCTAATGATTCTAAATCATGCCTTAAACTACATACTTCTGTAACTTTTGCGGGTGTATTAGTCAACGTGTTTCTCAGTTAATCGTGAGGGGTAAATCTGTGCGGCTGTAAAGTTTCGGTATTACAACGCGCTTGGTCACAGAAGTGGACACACCCGTCCCCCACCAGCCCCTTGCGGAGACACGCAGTGGTCCGGGTTAGGGCCTGCTGTGGTGGGCCCGCCAACCCCCAACATTATGTAGTAGCGCTGACGTTAGCCATTCCTTTAGCATCCGTACCCGCAACTCATTCACAGCCGACGGGCAATGTTGGTGTCATTCAGTGTTGCGGCCGTGAGAAAAAAAACAAAACACCAGGGACAGTTAGTCTTTCGGGCATTTCCACTACGTTTAGTTAAAAGGAGCAGTAAGCCCGCCTGGCGACAAGATGGCAAATCTATGGACACCTACATCGTGGCGGCTATCCGCCACCACGCTGGGATGAAGTTAGCCTCCGATTCGACACCAAAAGAAGAAAGTTTAGTGACGATATTGCGCAACCGACTCTTCGTTTTTTCAACAATTTATTAATGTGTAAGGGTGCTAGAAACGCTAATTAAAGCCTTCAAGCTGTTTAAAACCCAATTTCAGAACCTTATTAAAAAAAAATTATTTACGAAAGAGAAAAATTTCCATCCAGACAACATCCTTAGACCAGGTCTAGCCTTTAAAATTCCTACATTTACACTAGTCAAATCTGGACATAATTAACAACTAGACTCCTGTGACTGTTTAAGACAGTTTCACATTTATGAAACCTTCGTTTTAGTTTGTTTGACTCCCCCCCCCCAAACGAGACCAGAGCAGACGGTCTAGATTTTTAAAAAAAATGAATAAATAAAAAAACAAAAACGTGTAGACATGTCAATCTTGGAGTAAATTAACAGGGAAGGTGTAAAAAGTGTTTAAAACTGTTTCAAAATTTGTGAAACCTACGAATGCGAAGCTAACTTCAGCGTCACTTATCAAGCCAACATTATTCACACTGAATCACCCAGTTAAGAACCGTTATGCGTACTCGAAGCCTTAAGCTGATTTTTTTAAAATCTAATTTAAGGCTCGTCTCCCTCAATTAAACAAGCAAGAAACCATAGAAAGTAAATTCCTCCAAAGTGGAGAATGGATAACGAGAGAGGGAGAAGGCGCGGGGCCGGCCGGTGGAACGGCATCGAACGTAAAAGACATCGTGTTACCATGGCGGTTCTTAAAACGATAAAAAAAAATCCGCGAAATGAACGACTCATAACTTACCAAATTTTCCACTTGGCGAACCATGATAACTGTTGAATGAAAGTCTCTCGAGCAGACAACAAGCGGCTAAGTATGGTAATACCCTTCTTTCAGAAGACACGCCGCGATTTTATCACAGTTACATCAATCTCCTCAACCGTAGTCCGACAGCGGAAGCTCGTGTACTGTGCTTTAAAAATAAAAGTCTTTGTCATTGTTAGACGAGCTAATGAAAACGGGAGGGGGATAGTGGTGCCGGTGGTTGGTTGAGTTGTATTTACTGTATATGTTGCCTACCGTACGTATCTTAAGTTGTGACGGGAAAATATGTTGTTGTTGTTTTTTTGTTTTTTTGTTTGTTGTTTTTTAAAATTGTATGCCACACAAACAATTGCCCTGTGCTGGAAAAATCCAACTTCCTTAGGACAATGGCTAAAAATGGCTTTCAAGCTCGCTATCTATGGAAAAATTAACATTTTCATTAAAGGGAAAATCCAGACATTTGAAAAGATGTAGGTACTACTTATGAACGTCCTTAAAAAGAGTCAATACAACAATTCTGTTTATCTAAAGATGAAGTTGTTATTTAAGGGAGTTACGACTAATTGTACACCATCAGTAATTTTGCTTTATCTGTTCATTTAACTATTCTTGTATCAAGTATATTTTGTGTTTGTTTTTCTTTAATGCAATTTTATGTATACATATGTGTGTGTGTAAACATGCGCATATATTTGTTGTTCTTGTTTTTTCTGCTTTCTGTCTTTCTTTCTTTCTGTCTTTCTTTTATGAATGTTTTGTATGTTTGACATACATTCAAAACCGAATAAATACAAAGGTGCACCTATGTAAAACGAATACTGTCGAACACAGCAATCCTGCAAAAAATCCTACCTTCATGACAGATATAATGTTCAGTTTTTGTTGATACTTATTTAGAAAGGAGTTGATTCAATTTTATGGTCATTTTGGAGGCTGCAGTTTGTGTTGATGTTGAACTATACTGCATTATACAAAAAGCTGTTTCTATTATTTTGTCCACCCCAACTATATCAGTGAGGGTAGGCTAAAGAAACCTAAACCTAATCGACTTCCAACTAAGTGTTTTTGTACCATGTGTCTGAAAATATTTGTGTTATTCCCTTATACACGCTGTGAACCACTTTGGGAGAGGACATTATGTAGTAGGGAGGATGTGTAAGTGGTATAACAATGTAGATATTTCTATGTATTGTAGTGGAACAAAAGAGTGTCATTGACCATGTTTATTTTTTTTAAAGATATATATAAAACAAACCAAAAATCACAAAAACAAAACTAACAGTAAAGACGTTTATTTTGAAAGTTGTCAGAGATGTAATGCGGTATTTTTCATTTTCGTAGCTTTACACCTCAACGGTTTAATGCTGTTGGGTCTTGCCATGTTTACTCTGTCAGCCCAACGCAGATGTTCTTCCCCACCCGAGGAGGGCCAAGACCCGCCCAATTATGCCTCTGTTTGGCTTGATTGGTTCAGGTTTAGCCACGAGGGGTGGTGAGATAGTTAGGTTTAAAGCAAATGCCACAGTCGGAGCCAATCAGTGGCAAGGTAGGGGCGGGTCTTCGTCCACCCTGGGTGGGAATAATGGTAACACCAGCACAACTAGGTGTTGCATAAATACAGTAATTTAAAATTTTGACTTCCAGTAGTGCTACTGCCTTATTTTATTTTTTTTTAAATCGTTCGGAGGAATCGGTCGACATGTAAAAAATATTTTTGCCTACCGGAAAAAACATTTTGGAGAATACTCATTATTGGATATTCTATGACCAATTACATTCATGTATAATAATAATAGTAATATTATATATATATAAATACACACACAGACACACATATATATATATACATGTGTATACATTATCATGTAAAATAATAATAGTATAATAATTTGTTAATGTATATGTTATTGTTTATCTCCTAAGTATTGGTACCAACAAGGAAAGAGGTTTAGCAGTAGTTCAAGTCACAATGACTTGACAAATTCTTGGTTTACCGTAAACCACTTAGTCAGCGCAGCTCAATTCGACTGTACTACCACGCCTACTGCAACGTCCGGCAGGATATCATTACGCCACGACTACTAAGATTTTCCTGCCTTGCTTAAACTGTTTCCAAACATCTAGGCTATATTTCCTATAATATATTAATATTATATATACATATACATACATACATATACATATATATACATACATATATATACACATACATACACACATATATCTATATATATATATATATATATATATATATATATATATATATATATATATACATATATACATATACATATATACACATACATATATATGTATATATATATATATATATATATATATATATACATATATATATATATATATATATATATATATATACATATATATATATATATATACATATATATATATATACATATATATATATATATATACATATATATATATGTATACATACATATACATACATATATATATATATATACATACATATATATACATACATACATATACATACATATACATACATACATACATACATACATATATATATATATATATATATATACACACACACATATATGCACATATATGTACACACACACACACACACACACACACACACACACACACACACACATATATACATATGTATATGCTCCCATAGGTACACAAACTGTCACACTACTATACAAAAGTGGGTAAACCTTGCACTACCCCATTGGAATAAAACTGGCCATAGCAGACTAACAGGATCCTATGTAACCATGGAGCTGGGGCTCTCCACAGCCTTATGAAATTCAGATTAGTGCCTAAAAATACTAACTATTTCCTGATGAAACAAAAAGCTCCACTTGGCGGCATCAGGCTAACAGTGCCTGCTGTATTATCTAGACTCCTCTCACTTTAGTATCAAAAGGAGCACACATTTTCAATAGGTTTTTCTCCCCTCTTCTCAGACTTTAACTGCAGGACATGTATAAATTAACACCAGATTTGTAAGGTATAGTTGCTCACCGTCTGCAATATGAAGCCCAACACACAAGTAAAAGACATGATGCCAACGGAGAAATTAAAAAAAAAAATTAATTAATTAAAAAAAAAAAATGTATTAACTATATAAAAAATTTCAATAAATACAAAGTACATTGTTAATTATGTTACAGTATAAAATGTATCAGCAGCAGATCCACACAGCCCATCCAGGCACTTGCTGGCATGTAGTTAATATTTCTTTCCTTCTTTCTCACTAAAACTGCCATCCCATCCTTTGCTGAATCCCCACAGCAGTCGGGTCTCTCCCATATGAAGTATACTCAAATATGGGAATAATTGTCTCGGTGGTGCTATGAAAGCAGTCAAACCTTTAACAGTGAAGTATGAAGCAATTTTAAAAATTATAAAATCACATTTCTTCACAACTAAATAACAAGACTGCTTTCATTTATAATGTTTTATTATTTTGACAACTACATGTTAATATGAAAATACAGTATATGGTTAGTTGTATGTGTCTATCAGTCCTGCATATATGAATTCTTTAATAATGTGTCAGATATTGGTAATACTGTTCTGTCTCTATTGATCCTGTGCTCCACGTCAGACTGCGATGATAGCCTTGCCGATGTTATCTCCCCGCAGCAGCCCCATAAAAGCAGCCGGCATATTTTCAAAGCCTTTTGTGATGTGCTCTCGACTGTGCAGTTTGCCCTGCAGATGCAGAATAAACAGAATAATCAGAAACAGAAACATGGGCAATCTTAATAGTTGGGATTTATTCCTTACTGATGACACACAGAGAAAATTGATGAATTATATCAGACGTCATAATAAATTGCTGTCAGTCACTAACCTCCTTCAGCCATCCCATTAGTCTCTTGAGGGATTCGGGGTGCTTATGCTCCCACTTGCTATGCATGAAGCCCTCCATCTTAAGCTGCTTGAAAATCATGGTGAGATGGGGGTATGGGCCTGAGAGAGAGAGAGAGAGGGAGAGAGGAGAGAGAGAGAGATGGTTGAAGAAAAACATTAAGTAACTTTCAGTAGTAGAATGAGGAAAACAAATTCTGTTAAAAGACTGTTTAGCTTTTCAGTAACACAGTGTTGCCCTCTAGTGAACGAAGGTGTTAATACACATAAAGTTGTGAGCGGCTGAATAATTTCTTTATTCTTCTTAATTTATTTATACACCGTTCTATCTGCATTTCACTACAAGTTAAAATAGTAAAATTAGCAGGACTATTGATATAGAAGATTAAAGTAGGGGAATACAAACCTGTCTGAGGTGTGGTGTCATTGTACACAGAAATACTTCCACATACTGCAATTCTTCCAAAGTTCTTCATCTGTTGCAAGGCAACAGTTGAAAAAGGGCCCCCCACCTGAAATCAAGACTGATGTGTCAGTTGTGCCAAGGAAAAAAATAAGCAATTATATAGTTTTCGACATAGGAAATAACGAAACAAGAAGAACTCAAGGAGACTTTTCAGGCTTGAAACTACACCACCGTTGCTTACATTTTCAAAGAAGCAGTCGTATCCCTCCGGAGAAGCCTGCTTCAGTGCCTCCTCCAAGGAACCAACAGTCTTGTAGTTGAAGGCCTCGTCGAAGCCCAGCTCTTTCAGGAAGGCCACCTTCGCATCAGACCCTGCTGAACCAACCACTTTACAGCCCTTGATCTTGGCAATCTGGCCAACCACGGAGCCAACAGCCCCTGCTGCAGCATTTACCAGCAGGGTCTCACCTTTCTGGACTCCCAAAACCTCCTCAATCCCATACAGTGCCGTAAGTCTGGAGAGAGGGAGAAAAAGAGTAAAATCCAACATCTAAAAGCTGAAAAGCATGAGTGTATGTTTTCCCTTCAGTTCCCCAGAGGAGCCTCAGTGACCTTTGTAATGTAAACTATCTGTAATTGCTTCCATAGCAAGGTTATCAGTTTTTATAAAGTGACTTCGGCTCACCAGAGGACAAAACATCTGGAGCCTTGCCTGTTTATTTTCTTAAAAGGAAGACAAAACTTCCTGCAATCAGTTTCTATCCGGACAGGCAGATTCACATCTGTCTTACCCTGGCATGCCGATGATACCCAGAGCAAGCGACAACGAGACATCTTGAGGCCAGTCAGGCATGATGGCAACGAGGTCCGTCCCATCACAGACTGTGTGGGTTCTCCAGCCACAACGGCCAACAACATGGCTCCCCACTGGAAATGCTGGGTTATTACTTTGGATCACTCTACAAAAAAAAAACAAAAAAACAAAATAACAAAAAAACAGAAGAAGAAAGTCATCTGTCAATCAAGTGTTTTGCCACCCATTTGGCAATTCAGTCCATGGTGTCATATGTATAGTATAAATATATAGTACAAAACACAAAACTCTTAAGTTGGTTGTCTATATGTGAGTGTGTCATGGTATCCTGGACAACTGTATGATTTCAACCCATGCAGCAGATGAGTTTTGCACACTGTGTTTAACTACAAAGTAAAGAAAAAAAAAATGTAACATGTGGGTTAATTTGAGGTTCTTTGTAAAGGTTGATCATCAAGTAATATACTCTTTGTGTTTATCAACAAAAACATTCCCACTGAAACAGATGGAGCATCTGAACATTCTGCCCGAAAACAATGTCCTGTTTTCACTTGAGTCACTGTGAATCAAAGGCTGCGGTAATTAATAGCAGGTGTAGGCCTTGTTGTGTTTCAGGAAACATCAGGCATGTACACTACATCGTGATAGATGAAAGACATTTCCATATGTGTGTGTGTGTTCTATTCCTTACTTGGCCAGTTGAGTTCCAATCATCACATTGCCTTCCTTCATGCGAATCCTACTGAACGGCCTGGTGAGACAAACAGTGCGTAAAACTACCTTTTACATGCATTTTTCATTAAAAAATGATTTTGCAAAGTTAAAGAGTGTTCACGATAACGCCAGATTCTACTCTCTGCTCACCTCATGTACGGGTCGACACTGAGAAACACTGCCTCCAAAAGCACCTCTGAAACAAAAAGAGTGAAAAACAGCAGTGTTTAATTGTATGCTTAAACTACAGAGGTTTTTGTCCTTGGTATGTGACTCAGTCAAGTAAACAGTGACTCAATTCAAATGCTTGGAGTTTCATGTTTGAGACCAATGAAGACAAATGACATGACCACCTCCTCAAGCCTAAGTAGAGTGAATAGAGATTAAAATAATAATAATAATAATAATAATAATCACCTTACCCCCATCTTTGGGTTCAGGAAGCTCTTCCACCTTGAGCTCAAAGTTGCTTTGCTTTGGGAAGCCGTCAAAGTGCTTGACCAGGATCCATGTCTTGGCTTGGACCATGACTGGGTATTTGAGAATAACAGCTTCCTCACTAAAGCAAAAGAAGAAACGACTATGTTAAATTAACTTGTGGTGATATAGTGCATCAAACTAAACACCTTACACACATGATAGCACACACATACACTTTCAAGGTAATACACTTGCACACACACATACAAATTAATAAGAAGGAGGTCTAATGTTTTAACACCTGCTTGGAATGATTTCTTTCGGCAGAACAATGATAAAGTTATATGTTACTAAAGTCAATATGTCATGATATATGTGTAACTATCAGTACGATAACACTGGTTGTTGTTTCGACGAATTAAGTTAAAGTTAAAAGCTTCAAAGATAGAAGTAAACTCCCTGCTGTGGACTAAAAGTGTCTTATAATTACAGATGTTCCTCCTCCTAAATTAGCAGGTAATCTAGGTCACACAAGCACGTTATCCCTCAAGCAGCCTCAGCAACTTCATCCATACGACTTACCAGTTGTTGCTCCCCACAAAAGATGGCAGAGGGTTTTAACTCAGTGAACATAGGCTCGGGGAGCGGTGGGCTGCTGAGAGCATGACAGAGGCGTGGGCGGGAAACCGGCCCCGATCATTAAATCTAATTGGCCGAAGGTTCAGCGCTGCCTCGGCGAGTGACGGAGGACGTCGCGTTGTCCCTGCGTGACGACGCCTTTTCAGTTTGGATGTTTGGCGCGTGCAGCTAACTGCCTGGGACGGGGTGCTAGCAAAACGGAGTTCGTGAGTCAAAAATACGTAAGTAATGGGCTGAAAGGTTGTCTACCGTTTTAACTTTTGTTGGTAAGATAACACACGAAAATCGTTACTTTCGATACAAGTGACAGGAGGCATGGTACTTATTACTAGGCTAGCTATACTTTCTAGCTATTAACTGGCTGTACATAACAACTGTTTACATTAGCTTCAGAAGCTAACAGCAGTAAAAGCGAATATTTGCCTCAGTTACTTTCCTAGCCCCAGTTTAAATTGGAGCTGAAAGATATTGTGAGAGGAGACTAGATATCGTTGGGCTTTCTCTTATCATAGTATCGTAACATAATGTTTGTTGGCTAAAAGTCTGTCCTTGGCCTTAACGGCTTTAACAGCTTTTAAAACGTATCCACCATAACATTACCCACTATTAATGACATTAGTAGACTATATTACTCAATATTCATGTTTTGTGTCTTAAGCAGGGATGCTCCTATTGATAATTTTGCGTTAGATCAGGATTAGGCTACTTAAATATTAATTGTCTGACAGTAACCTTATTTTTCTGTGTTTTTTTTTTTTGTCATTTTATTTTTCCTGCATTATAAACTGCACAGTTTATTCAAAGCCTCACATTAAAATTACCAGTTCAAAGTCTAACCTACCTAAGAGCTTTACTTAGATGGTTTCCTATGATGTTTTGTATACTATCCTGTAGTGTTTTGTGTCATGTCCAAGGAGAGAACAGTTGTGACAGAAAGGTTAGGATAGGATTTTGATTCTGCAATAAATCTTACCTTGATGAAGATGATAACGTTCAGATTTTTTTGAAACTGTTTTAGAGAGGTTTTGTTTCAACTTTATGGCCTTATGGTTATTCTGAGAGGTGTTTTTTTTTTTTTTAATATTTAGTCTTAGTTCATTTATTTATTTATACTCACCAAAATGGTCATTATTTTGAATCAACACCTTTTTGAGATAATAAGTTGTTACAAGTTAAACTGTGTGTTGCTATTTATTTTTTGTGCTCTGCGGTTTACTCACAATGCTGTGTGTTAGGAAATGGTTCCAGTGTTTTAACACCATTCATTGGAGTTTTTTTAACTGCTAATGTAGCTGCAGCAAACAAAAAAATGTGCAAAGGCGATTAAAGCTTCGAAGAGCTAATAATTGCTTTGCCATATCTTCTCTTACTCTGTATTTGCTTTCACTTAATTCTCCATAATCCACATTGTGCTGCTGTGTGATTGACTAGCACAGTAACAAGGGGAAAACAGGGTGCTGAACCACCATGTTAGACGGTGGCCACTTTGTGGAGGCGCTGGGCCGCCTAGGTTATCCTGATGCATCAACTCTGAAGGCCTCAGAGTTCGACTGGCTGTTTGATTGTGCTCCAGAGAACCTTCACTTCTTGCGCTTTGTCTGTCGGACCCTCAATCGGAACAATGTTCTCACCGTGGAGGAGGCACGTGCTTTTCAGGAACTACGGAAGTCTGGCAAACCAATTCTGGATGAAGCAGCCTTGGGTGAGGTCCTAAAAACCATTGGTCTTTCAGATGGGAGCAGTGGAAACATCTTAGGGCCCTCTTCTTCATCTTCATGCTCTGTGTTTGCATCAGAGGCCGAAGTGGCCATAGAGGACTTAGAGGCAGAGCTCCAGGCTCTGTATAAAGAGAGAGAGCTGAAGCAGCAACGCTATAACAGGTTGCAGGTTGTGGCCACCTCACGTGCAGATGTTGACCTACGACTCACTACAGAGCTGGAGAGCGCTGCATGTAAGTTAAAGGAGGCCAGCGCTTTTATTGGAGCTGAGAATGCTGACACCAACACTCTGTTACAAAACTTAACAGATGAGGTTAGCAAACTTGCTTCATATCTCCCTGCTCAACCAAAAACCAAGCAAAAAGCGACAGGAGAGCCCATGGCCCTGTCAAACCCCTCTATCTCCAAAAGGCCCACTTTCCTCCTCTCTCAGCTGTCCTTGGATCCTTATCTGCACCAGGAGGAGCTCAACACCAAAACACTAGCTGCCTTCACTCAGAAGCATTTCTTCCAGGGCATCTCTGACATTGTTGAGACTTCTTGCTCTGAGCGCTTCCAGGTCCTCGACCTCAGTTCTTGTGAAGATGGAGAGGAGGAGGAGCTAGAGCACAAGGGAAGAGAGAGGGAGGAGCAGGTGGTGGAGCGCAGGAGGACAGAGATGGCCAGACTTCAGTGGTCTCATATTGTGACCCAACACCAACTGATGCAGGCCATGGCAGAGGAGAAGAGTGTCAAGGCTGGACTGGATTGGCTCTCAGAGAAATCAACTCATACCAAGGTAAAGCAGACATATACAGTATGGTGTATTTTCTTGTCTATTGTAAATAATATCATTGTTCTCATTGTGTGTTCAGTAGTTACTGTTCTGGGTTACTCTCTCAAGCTCTCCTTCATAACTACCTCTTCATTCTATCAGAGCATTTCAACCTCCACCTCACTGCATGTGCGTGAAGTTGTGTCCCGGAAGGAGCTACAGGCTGTAGAGGCTGAACTGGAGGCTCTGCTTCATGGACCCGTACCTGCTGCACTTAGGCAATCAGCCAGGCTGCTCAATGTGCCGGTAGTGAGGGGAGACCTGGCTCTGCAACTAGCCAGGCAGGACTACTACACCTCCAGACAGGATCAGGTTAGTAGGTGATGTCTCCCATTTCACCTTGAGATAGTTGAGTTTCTGCGCTAAACTTATAATATATGGTATATATATTTATTTTTTGCAAAGTCTCACACAGATAAGTAAGACTTCAGGGACAGCTAGCAAACACCACACTGTTGGAGATGGTGAAAATTCAGGTATCTTAATCAAAAACCATTTAATGAGACTGTTGCTGCTTCCCAACTCATAATGTTTTATGCTTTGTCCTTTAGTTCAAGAGTGATTTTCATACTAATGGATAAATAATCAAGAATTAATCAGGAATAAAAGTCAAAGTTTTGATCCCTGTGTCCGTTTCAGCCATGTGAACTGTCTAACTGTGACCTGAAGACATGAAACCACCTCTGTCATTGTAAGACAACGTGGAAACAACTGAAATGTAAATCTCTCCACCTAGGTTCGTGACTACCTACTCCGTCAGAAGGCATCCTTTGACCTGGTCCTTCTGGCTCAGGAGATGGAGTTGAGGAGTTGGAGGACGTGTCTGAAGCAGCTGGGAGAAATAAACAGCAGAATGGTAAAGGAAGGTGAAGCAGCAACTCTTAGGATCGAGTCCCTGGCACACCCTGATCTGGCTATCAACCCAAGGCCCAACCCTATCATCAGCTGCAAGGATGTAGCCTTCAGCAGGTAAGAAGGGCCAAACTGTATGTACTACAGACCTGTTTTGAGCTTTCTCTAAAATTACTTTTTCCTTGGGGTCAGCATTTTTGAACTATGTGATTCTATACCTTTTATAGATTTCTGATCATTTATTCTTGTCATCTTTATAGATAAGTGATAAGAAAAGGAAAACAACAGAAAGGCCAGAATGTAACTCAGTTGATTGACTGGTTCATTTATTCATTCACTGCTCCCTAGGGGCTGTTTGGTGGCGTTGGAATGTTTGCAAATGTAAACCAGGATCGTTCACTCACTTTCTCTGCTATACCTGTATTGTATTGTATTGTATTGTATTGTATTGTTAAAATTCAGGCTGTCTTACTTTGGAATGTAACTTATATCCAATGTTTCCTCAGATTGCTCCAGATCCTCGACCACGATTCAGACCATGGTCCATCCGAGCCTTTTCGGACATATGAAGCATTGGACCAGGCTGCTTGTGACTTTGCAGGCAACCTCCATGTGACCCGAGATGCTCTAGCTGGTGCTGACCATGAGCAGTACTACAAAGCTGCTGGTCTATATAGCGACTGTGAGGCACTCCACAGGGCCATGTACACAGAGCTTCAGCAGCTGGTCTTAGGGCCGCAGGTACGTCTTACGGCCATCACTGACCAGGAGCTGCTTTGCCCCAATGCACAGGTGGGTTTGTTTTCTTTAATTTTATGCACAGTCATCTTGGTCAACCGTACAGAGTAAATGTCAGAAGCAATCCATTATGTAAGTTAGTCAATTTTTAAATTAAACTCGTCACTACTGGTGAGGGAAGCTGGTGGCACAATAATGTTTTTCTTGTCACATTTTTCACATATCACAATGCTGAGTAGTTAACTTAAAGAGACACAGGTGTTTGGCATATAAGCAGTGTGTGATAAATGGCTCTCAGGCTGAACTGCTGTACTGCATGAGACAAACTTTAGTATCAAGTGCAGTGATATTTGTATTTGTCCGCTGACCATGTCTGAGAATATTCATATTTTCTTACTCAACATCGTGACAGTTTGAGTGAATAGCTTTCGCGTTTGTGTATTTTTTACCTTCAAATCTGAGGAATTTTCAGTAGTCACAGATGCTGTTTTAATGTCACTGTAGACTTTGTGAGTGTCAGATACTCAACTCTCATTCTATTCAGACTTTTATAAACCAGCTAATAGAAATTTAGATTGAATTTTGCTAATTGTACCACCACCATAGTACATAACCTATATGACACTATGCATCAGCATGTCCATCAATCTGTTTGTGTGGTGGCATGTTTCTGTCCGTGAAGTTACTCAAGAACAGTACATAAAAAAACAAAACAAAAAAACAACATATTTACACCAAGTTCCCTCTGTGGATTAAGTGATTAAATTAAATTTTGAGGCAAGGACCTTAACATGAGAAATTAACATTTCATAAACATCACTATGACAATTTGATGATTTAATGCAGAGAGGTTACTTTATATTGATACGTTCTCTCTGATATGTAATTAGTATGTTAAAAGAATTATTTGCGAAAAAGTTCATTAACTACAGAAATGACCTTCTTTGCATAACTAGTTAAGTTAGATTTTTTTTGGGGGGGGGTGATTAAAGCCGTCTTAGGTGGATCTGGTACCTCATAGTTTCATATCTGTGCTCACTTAGTATGTTCATATAATTAATCTCTTTGTTCATTTCTCATTCCTCTTCCTTTGTCTCTACAGGAGCTGACAGCGAAGCTTGTGGAAGCAGAGTCTCAGCTACAGAGTTTGCAGCATGTTATGCAAGAAATCATGGGGGAGGTTAAAGCCAAGCGTTCCCAGCTGGAGCGCAATGCCCTCCTCAGGCGGGAGAGACAATTATATATCTATTTTCACTGGGATGCCCGGCTATTGCAGAAAATAGTGGAAGATCTGGAGGGCAAAATGGCAGCAAAGAGAGGGCAGCAATAGTTGAACCTGCCAGAATGGATGGAGAGCCTTTATAGCCAGCTCAAACTCGATGTGTAGTTTTTGTGTAAAGCTTGAAGAGATGCTGATCTGAGAAGTAAACTGTGTGCCTTCAGTGGAGGAAGTTTACTGATTAAGGCATGCTCTGCTATAGTGTGAATCCTACTCAAAATCTGTACTTTCATTTGGTTTGTGTGGGAGATTAATCCCTTGATTTCTCATTGACTCATCTTTGGGACAAAGCTCTGCCTATACAGTGACTGGGATTCATTTGAGTGTATGTATTTCAAACAAAAAATTTTATATAAACTAAACACGGGAAAAAAATGTTGGAATTAAGTGTCTTGTGATTATTGTAAAATTTCCTGTTTCCTTTTTGTTTTAAATAATTGATAAATAAAGTAAAATGTTATCTTTATGTAAGTTTATTTGTGTTTCATTTATTATAATTATAATAAAGATACAGATTTTTGGAAGATTCACACTATACTTTGTATAGTTTGCTGTGCAAAACACTCTGGTCAATATGCTTTTGCAATTGTTGGATGTTTTTTTTTGAGATACCAGTTTTAACCAGTGTAACTGTTTGGGTAACTGACCTAACTCTTTGTTTTGTCCCTTTATCCTGTTCAGGCCTTTCACTGCTGAAGAGTCAAGATATCCTCAGCTAGAGAGAGAGTAACAGTTGTTCTGATAGGGAGGATATGGAGCAGTCCAACAGTAGGCTATACTCAGGATCTCTGTCCCAGGCGGCCCAGAAGATTCTGGCTGCTCTGCGGGCCCAGATCAACTACTCCAGCATTGACAGGCAAAGTCAGTCAGGCATCAAGTAGAGAAAATCTTATTGAAGCTTGTTGCAGTATATTATGAAAGGAAGAAAAAAAAAAATCATGTAAAAGCCTCAAGTTAACTGGTTTCTTGTTTAATGTATGTGTGCAGCATTTTTGATATTCATGCCATTGCTTGTTTTTTGCCTCCTTGTCAGCAATTCCATATCATCAGACATATTAGCCATTTTGTAATTAATGTTTTCTATTAATGTTTTATTTTATTTAACTTTTTTTTTGTCGTTTGGCATTTTTGAAACCAGTAGGAAACAGTATTGTTGCTAAGTGACATTTTGGATGATTGTAAAATATTGGTAACAAGTGTTAACTGCTTTAACGTGTTATTTTTAGCCTTTTTAAGCTAAAAAATTGTTATATTTAGCCTGTGGGTGTTGTGGAGTTCAGTAATTTGATTTAAAAAAAAAAAAAAAAAATCTTTGATGGAAGATTCCTATTTGATAAATCACAATGACATACTGTACTACTTGACAGAACGCGCAATGTCCAATCCTGGTTTCTACAGACATGTTCCTTCAAAAATAAAAAAAACATTAAATCCTATGTATTCGAAAATTTGCAACTTTACTTTGTGGGCATGCACTGTATATATAAAGTGTAAAACAAGGAGACATGATGTAGAATTAACATTTGAGACTTTTTCCATATTTTTGTTTCTCAATTTGACATTTCATATAAGTTATCTAATACTTACATATTAAATTTCTCTGTTGTTACGTTATGTTTTTTTGCTATGGCTTTGTATGTGGTAGTGGAGAGGTATTGTGGCAGCCAGAGGGAGCCTTGGGCTCAGAGCAGCAGGAGCATGAGTCAGGAGGAGAGAAAAGTCAGAGACACAAACCGGTAAGTCAGACAAAGTAGAGGCTACACACAGTTATCATGACATCCACTTGCATTCAGTTAGAGAATCCATTTTTCGATACATTCACATTACTACATTTTACACTTACACTTGCCTGAGCAGAGCAGTGCAGAGGCTTCTTGGCCTGCACAGTGACATAGCAAACACTAGCAATTTAATATATTAGTATAATCGAAGGGCGAGAGGAAATCACAGGATTGTCAATCATAGTATTTGGTTGCATTGTTCTAAGATAGAAAAGTTAATACATTTTACCGTCGAAGTATATAAATGTGGCAGATGTACAGTAAACACTAATACTATTAACAAATCCAAATCCTGAATGCACTAAATGCAAGTGTAAAACAAAAAGTAAAACCCATCCCTCTCCCAATGTTATTGTTCAGGCCATGGTCCAGGCCCCAGGTGTCCTCATTTTTCACTTCTCACCATGACTCTTTCAACAGGAGGCAGAGCTTTCAGACCTTGGACTACTATCAGTACTCTCAGACACTGGACAGCTCCCTGTCAATCCAGGCCTTCTCCTGCTGGAATTCCTCACTCGAAAGGCAGACGTCTCAGACTGAAGCCTATTATCAGTGCTTACAGCCTTATTCCCACAGAAAGTACTCCGAACCCCCTGCTTACCAGTCAAGCCAGGCTCCTTCATCCACTCAGCATTTGGTTTCTGAGACAGCAGCATGTTACGCCCGTAGAGACAGATACACTCCATCCCTCCAAATACCTGAGAGACTTTCTGAACATCAGTGTAGAATGTAAGTAGCAAAGGAAATATGCATAGTATTATGAGGTAGAGTATTTAATGTCTTCTGAAAATTTCCCCAGGTATTAAGAGAATTGCATCTATATTTCCTCTGTTTTGAATTTGCCCTATAAGGTATATACTATAACTTTATTTGACACAAAGGGAAACAGCCTGAAGTTTAGCATGTGTTGATGTTCTTCTGATGCTGTTTATGTGAAAAGCAGGGATTTTAAAATGTGCTTGCTCAATTTATTTTCTCTCTCAAAGCTCCACTGAAGAAATCAGGCCATCTTTCATCCTCAGTCTTAGTCCAGATGAGGTAATGTTCCCCACAGTGGAACACTCAAATACCCATAAAGAGGAGCCTGGGTTGGCTTGTCATCCAGTCTCATCCTGCCTTAAAGTAAATGTTGAGACAGATAATGACACATCAGGTGCACGGAAGGAAAATAAAGATACAAAGAGCTGGAATATCCTCAGAAATGCAATAGAGGACGCTGTAGCTTCTGAAAGTCGATTAAAGTGGAAGAGACCTCTATCTGACCCCACTGAAGAGGCCTCTAGTGGAGGAGAAGATGGAGGCATACTTTACCAGCAATCTGTGTCTGAAATAACCAAAAATGGAAGGATAAATTTACCTCCCAGTGGTTTTATAACAAGATGGGAGACAAGCTGTGATGCACATCCGCCAAACCCGATGAGACATCTAGATGTGCAGGAAGAGGTGGAGCTGATAATGGATTCAGAAAATATGACTAAGGCAGGTAGAAGACAAATGTCAGAAGAACAGCATGGAAAGCACAACAGAGCAAATGGAGTTAAGTATAAAGAGAGAGGAGAAATGGATGCAGCCCCGCAAAACAAGACAAGATGGCCCAGTGAAATGGAAGGATTTCTACTGTTGGGCACCTCTGATAGTGCAAACGCTGGGCAGTTAGAAGCTAATGACCCTCAGTATAGACCTAATACACTCAAAGTTAAAGATGTTGAGTGTCCAATTGGCATTGAGAATAAAGAGATATCAGTAGGATATCATACTAGCAGTCCAAAAAATATCTCAGTATCTTTACAGAGGCGAAACCACAAGTTGCGCTCCTGCCACACTGAAAACCCTCAAACATTGAGTCAAACTGTGACTGAAACAGCAGAGAAGCACCACATAGAAGGAGCACTAGTGCAGTGTGTGCCCACCAGATTAGTCCTGGGTGACACCACTGCTGATAACCTGGACAGAACCACAGAGGAAAGAGTAGTTGTGTTGGAGTTTGGATTTGGAGTGGGAACAGAGAGCAGGACAAAGGCAGGCATTGAGGATAAGATGGAGACAGAACAGCCCCACTGTTCTGAATTCCAGCTAAGAAATAGACAGTGTGAGACGGATTATAGAGAAGTCAAAGAGTTATCTAGAAGAGACACTAAGCCAGGAGAGAGGAGGATAGACAGAGATGAGTCAGTGATGCCACTTGTGGACAGTGAAGATGAGAGTACATCTACAGGTAAATGGATGATTGGTGATGCATAATCTTTGTGACTATTAGGTGATTATTTTGATTTATGCCAGAGAGTAATTGAGAGATGTGTGGACGTAGACTCAGTTTTGAAAACAGTTTAAAAAAAATAAATAATAAATAAAGGATATGTAGATATGTGTGTATATACAGCTCTGAATAAATTAAGAGACCACTGCAAAATTATTAGTTTCTCTGATTTTACTATTTATAGGTATGTGTGTGAGTAAAATAAACATGTTTTGTTTTATTCTATAAACTGACATTTCTCCCAAACAAAAATTATTGTCCTTTAGAGCATTTATTTTCAGAAAATAAAAAGTGGTCAAAATAGCAAAAAAAAAAGTCAGACCTCAAATAATGCAACGAAAACAAGCTCATATTCATTTTTAAACAACACAATACTAATGTTTTAACTAAGGAAGAGTTTAGTTCTTGTAGGCCTCTCCAGTTCTCCATCTAACCATTAGACGACCAGGTGTTGGGTAAAGCTGAAAATTGGACTCATCAGATAAGATGACCTTACTCCAATCCTTATGGTTTTTTGCAAACCTCAGCCTGGCTCTTCTTTGCTTTGGGCTTTTTTCTAGCTTTACACGACTTGAGCCCTGCTCCTAGGAGCCTGTTTCAAACTGTTCTCGCCGTGCACTTCAACCCAACGGCCATTTGCCATTCTTTTTGTAGGTGACTTGATGTCATCCTACAGTTGCTGAGTCACATTCGAATGAGTTGACGGCCATCCTGGTCAGTGGAGAGTCGTTTTCACCCTCTGCCGGTCTGTAGCTTTGTTGTCCCCAATGTCTGCTGCTTGACCTTGTTCTTATGAACCGCCGTCTTAGAAATTTTAAGGAGGGAAGCATCCTGACGCTCACTGTACCTTTATGCCAGTAAATCTAGAATTGAACCCTTCTTTTCCTCAGTCAAAACTTTTCTTTTGGCATGGTTAATATTTTTTTTTTTTTTGATTCCAATTACTTTTGAGGTACTACTAGCGCTGTTTTTGTCATCCAGCTGGTCCTACTGCAAGAGGATAGTGATGTCCACAGCAGTGGTTTTTATACTTTTCCTCGTTAAATAAGATTTGGTTCAGGTGATCACCTAATCAGTACCTCATTAAGTCGAATGAGGTGTGCTTGTGTTGGAATTCAACAGACACTTGAATGGAATGGCTTTCATACATGTTGAGATGCTTATTTCAGAAAAATTTGCAGTGGTCTCTTAAATTTTTCCAGAGCTGTATATATATATATATATATATATATGTGTGTGTGTGTGTGTGTATGTATGTGTGTGTATGCGCGCACGCGCGTGTGTGTATGTATATAATGTATAATACTGTATCTGCATGACTCTCAAGTTTATGATGAATCTGACTATTACAGCATGTAGTTCAACTAATCACCACTAGAGTGTGCTAGAATACTTTTCTATGTACATACTTTGACCTACTGCAGCAGTAACTGCACTCCAGCAATACATACCAGTATCCATTTGTTAGGTCAACTAGTCACACAACGAAGTCATTAAGCCACAGGGTCTCTTTAAACAACTCAATCCATATTAATTCTACAATTTAAAGGGTTGAGAGACTAAAACAATTACTAAGAACTGCTCCTATGGTCAAAGTCAGAGTTCTAGGGCTGTATTACATTATTGAGGAGGGGTCTGTGGAGTGTCAGATTATGAATATGGAACCAGATACGGCACCACTACAGCATAGAATTTTATAAAGCTACACTTAATGTCAAAAGTGTACAACCACTCAGTTCATATGAAGTGATAAATTGAAATTTGCAACTTCATTTGTAGTTGAAGTGCAAATAATATATTTAAAAGTGCTCTATTTCAGTCCAGGAAATGCATGTAATTAATTTATTCTTAGCCTCAAATTAAAATTGTGTGGACTGTTTTTTGATTCCTAGTTTAGGAAAAACAGTACTAGGGGGTGCTATAGCATTTCAAGTTGTGCCAAAGTCTTGGTAGTGGCTCTCAGCCATCTTTTTTTTATTGGAGTGGCGGCGATGACAGAGCAGTGCTGAAGAGACTCAGCATTGATGAGAGATGTTGTGTGCCTGTTCACTTTACAGCCGCAGGAAGGGAGTCTCAGCTGCTGAGACAATGCTGAGTCAACTCACACACATACACATCTACAAACACGTACTCAGCAACACACACACACAAACACAAGTTGTGTAGAAACAAAATGTCAGTTTGATCTCTACTGTTGGCTGACCTTGTCCTGTCACACACTGCTTAGGTCTCATGCATACACTATGTAAGCGCCCATACGTGCTTACTCAAACACATGCCTGCATAACAGAGCGGGTTCATTGAGTCAGGATGTGTCTGAAAAGTGATGATCAGATAGAATTTTTCTTACCTCCTCCCTTTTAGAGGACTCAGCGAGAGAAAGGTGTCCCACGCCAGCGTTGTCCCTAGAGTGCGGAGCAAGAGGGTCAGGGTTCAAAGTGCCATGTCACAGTTGGAATTGCCAGCACCATAACAACGTACAAGTGAGTCTCTGTGGAGCAAAGTTAAAACTTTATGCCTCAGATATATTTTAACACTACTTTAGAACTTAGATGGCCTATTTGAGTACATAATGGCAGTAGGATGGGGCAAGGACATGGGGCAAGGACATGGGGCAAAGATCTAGTGAAATTTTGAGTTTTATAATTTTGTTCTTGTTGTCTACTGTTCTTAGACACTTTAATTAGGGAAAAAGTGTACCTTGCTGAGATTTATTTACTTGTCGTTTTATACAGAAATACTGATGTGTCTTTATTTTTCCCTGTTTTTATCTGGCTCCCACTCTACCTCTGTAATCCCTGTATGCGGAGGCAACAGTGTGTGCACAAACACAACAAAAAGTCCTGAAATTCAAATAACTGCTTTCAAAAGGATTAGGCTTCTATTGCCCCGATGCGCATAGAAATCAATCTGGCTTGTGTGAAACGGCATGCTGTCGGCGGTATTGCAGCATGCTGACAAGTGATAGGTCCCCACTGAGTCGTAAAGTTAAAAAAAAAAGTCCTGACACAGTAGTCCACGATACATATTGGCAGAAAAAGATGGAGGAAGGAAGGAAGGTGGAGAGGTGGAAGGTTGGCTGGAAGGTGTGGGAGAGCAATAGAGAAAGATGAAGTGAAAGCCGAAAGGGAGAATAGTGGGAGAGGCTGAAAGATGGAGGAGAAGAAGAGAGATAGAAAGAGGTGCAGGACTTCACTGTATTGCTACAATCAGCAGTAAACACACCAATCCATTTTCTCTCTCTCTCTCTCTCTCTTTCTCCCCTTATTCACTTTCTCAGTCTCTCCGGCACCCAGTGCTGGGCTACGGGCCATGGCCTGCCTTGGTTTTCTATCTATATCCTGTAGCACAGCACCCTGGGGGGGGGGGTTCATGACTTTGTCAGCAGGAAAACGGGTTGTGTTTACAGGGAATTGCGGAAGACTCTCCCCAGGGAGCTGAATCACAGAAATTCCTACCTACCGAGCCCACTGCTGACAACCATACAGATCTGTGTGCATACATAAACTCACACATGGTCTTTGCAGATCCTCAGAATACACAACATCAAATCTCTTACGTTGATTTCAAAGAACCCAAGTGCACGTGTGCGCACTTAGTTTTTTTGCATATAGAGATGTCACTTAGGTTATGAATAATGGAGATGTTTTAAAAAATTCGGAAAATGGGTAGGGTCAAAATTCATTGTCATTCCGGCAGTGTTTTTTTTTTTTTTTCATGAAAAATAAATAAGCATGAATGAGTTTGGGTGACTCTTGGGTGAGTGAGTGTGTGTCTGCGTCTGTGACCCTGTCCAAGCTTCAGGCAGACTTGTCAGACAAATTGTGTCTTGACTGTCTATGTTTTTGTCTGGGACGCAGTGCTGAAGGCTGAATAGGTGCACCAGTTCTTTCATCACATCCCTTTTCTTTTTCCTGCTCGTTCGGCTTCCCTTTTCACTTTTAACTTTAACTTTTTTTTTCCTTTTAGTGCCTTTTCCTTGCTCATCCACCTGCTTACCTGTTTGCTTTCTCAGCTTTCATTCACTCTCTCACAAATTGAGCATTATGTAACCAGCTCTAAACTTGAATGGGAATGATTAATTTAGGCTTGCATTCTTCTCTGTGTGAAAACTAATTATATGCAACTAGAACATTTTACTTAATTCAGCACACCTTTCTAAACCGGATTGCTATTTGTTAGGTTTTGATTTTGTATGTAACAAAACTGTCATGGATAATGAGAGTCTATATTCAAGTGCCTTCTGATGCTGCAGAATGAGTCCTTCTAATTCTACTCTTGCCTCTCTTTCGTTCTCTTGCCCTGACTGTCTGGCTGCATGCTGTTCACCTTTTCTGTTGTATAGACTGCTAATGGAAGCATCAGCGGGAGCAGCTCAAGAATAGTTCGGGCCCTAGCAAGCACTTTTGCTACTGGAAAAAACTCCTCCACAGTCCAGGACTGGACCCCATCTGCCATAAAACCAAACCTACCTACTTTCCAAACTAATTTACATCAGACTCCTCTGATCCCCTCCTTCGTCCTGAAGCAGAAGCATGAAGCACTTCGGCACCAAAAGGATAACACTCCTCCCAAAATCTGCCTATCCAGACGTCCTCCAAAATGGCAGCCACCTCGTTCCTCCCAAGAAAATGCAAGAGCAGGAGGAGTCAGTGAGAGGATGAGAATCAGGCCCAAAACTTCTGTTCCTGAAATCCCAGCTATACCCCCAGACCCACAGACCAGAACCAGTCCTTCACAGGAAACAGAAATGGTGTTAGAGGTACATACACACCCATACGTCCCGAAGCAAACTCAACAAAGGCGCACTAAGATGGGAGAAAGGGGCCATGAATCTGCCAGGAATGTTTCCAATCAGGCCCGAGCCTCTGTGACCTGCAAACCACCCGAGCACAAGCGGGCCAAATATGGGCCTGACCATGACACAGATGGGTCAAAAACAGCCCATGGATGGGCTAATACTGGTGAGCCCCAATCTAAAGCTGGCTATCTGACTGAAACCCTGACATCTGACGCCAGAGTAAAGGATTCTGGGAAGCTGAGCAAAGCTGAGAAGATGCAGATGCTTGAGAAGGCTGGGCAGGTCAAGACACTGGTGCTAACCATGGTGTATCAGGACGGAACCACTCAGTTAGACCCAGAACAGGTCAGCAGAGCTTGGGGACAGAAGGTCAGTATGATCCAGTAATTATAAGCAAGGAGCTGTCACAATCTTGAAATAGGATGGAGAAACAAGAGTGGAATTTATAAAGCAAACATGAATGTAAGTTTTGGAATTCAAAGCTTTTGCACAACATGCTACAGTTATCAAAAAGTGATATAATTTCTTAATATAAATTAAAGTTTTACATATAGCAGTAAAATAACATTTGTATCTGTAAAGAAAAAAAAGACTCACAAGCCTTGCCTTTTGCTTTTACCTTCCCAGTTGTTGTAAGATTAGTGTAAACTGTTTTCTCCCTTGGCTTACTGCTTCATTAACTGATTGCTCATGTTAATTTCCTTCCTTGATCCTTGATATAGAAGATCACTCCACCAGTGTGTGGCCTCCTCATACTGATGAAGAACGATCTGGACAGCAGCACACCAGAGGACTCTCTTGGGCCAAACAACAATCTGGTCTACTTAAAACTAGAGCAAACACCTGCATGGGCCCAACATCATACACATCAGAGCCAGGAGCTCTTTACCAGGTGTCAACTGTGTGTGTTTGTATGAGAGAGATATGAGAGTGAATATGATGATGAGTGTGAATTTTACATGTGACTTTACAGTACATCTATTTGCGCTTTTGCATCCATAAAAACAGCTTATGTATGTTATGTATGATGCGTGTGGGTGTGCGTGTGTGTGTGTGTCTCCCATAGAGATATGCTGCTACAGGTACTATCAAGATCTCAACTGGTGGTGTGCTATAAAGCCAAGGATCTGCTTCGTACAGCTCTGCAGTTTTACAAACGAGACCTCAACTGGAAACAAGGCATACCACACATACAAACATAACACACCAACATATGTTTTTCAGTATCAAATACTTAGGACTGAAAGGTGGCTGTTAAATTTTTGTGGTTTCTTTATTCCATTGAGTGCTGTCAACAAAATCGTCCAACGCACAAACAATTGGTGTGAAAATAAAACACTGGATGGATTTCAGTAATGGCGAGTTTTCACGGGAGAAAATGACTATCAAAACATTCACAGACTAAGTGTCTGTTTGCTGCAGAAGTATTAAACCACTCCTGCAGCAAACATTTTTAATCACTGTATTGTAATTTCCAAAATATTGGTTGCCAGTGTCCTATCAGTATACAGCATAGCGTACTACAGCATATTGAATACTGTTCAATGTCATATAGAGGTTTGTCTATGTCCTCTCTGTCCAGTGGCAGGCTGTCGTATCCAGGACCCACAGGTGTCAGGATGGCTACTGGATCCTGCATATCCCTCCTCTTGCTACCAGGATCTTCTCAATAAACACTGCAAAAGACCCACTACGTCACCTGCCCTGGGTACCAAGAAGGTTTGTTAAAATGTGAATTTATTGATACAAGTAGGAAAATTCTCTGCTAAGACAATAGGGTCACCTACGGAACAAATCCTTCGAGCTGGTTTCAATGTCTTGAAGGAAAGCATCGTGAACACTAGTCCGGGCCATCTGGTTGAAAGACACGTTAACAAGTCAGTACCTCACTGTGCTGTCCTAGTTAATAGAAAGTGACTGGAGTTTTCATTCAGAAATCTGTCCTCGGAGGGATAAAGAGGCCTCTAAGACACTTCATACTCCATGTAAGCACCCATTCCCTAGTACCTGGAATAACTATGCATCCCTGAACACAAGGAAGAAGTAAATCCACAAAATCTTCTTCCAGAAAGCAAGCTTTGTATAGTATGTTACTCCCCACCCACTCTCTTTTGCTGTTTTTGTTTGTCTGTCTCACTCTGTCTCACTCTGTTTGTCAGGTCATCTCAGGTCTCTCCTCACTCTACTGGCTTCATATGGAGCTATGCTCTAAACTTAAGGTGAGCAAATGCACATGCACATACACACACACAAACAAAATGCACCTGTACATCCAGTAGACACAGATTGTTTTACTGACTATTTGTGTGTCCAGAGCCAGGGGCTGTGGGACCTTTACTCAGACATGGAGCTGAACATGATTCCTGTCCTGGCAGGTGAGGACCACTTTATTCTTCTTAACAACCCTGAAGCAGTGCATTTGTGGAGAAAAAATATACTTGAATGTCCCTGACTAATTAAATGAAGTACCGGCTGTAACTGTTTTGTATGAGGACATTTAAGCATGTAGCATTGGCTGATTATATCCTCGATTTATACTTGACCATATGAATTTAAGTTGCTGCGTTAGTTGAAGCTGTGGCTGAGAGATAATACAAGAGTACAAACAATGATTGACAATGCTCTAATTCAGCAAATCTTGAACAAACTTCACTTTCATGTAACCCTGTTCTGTCATCTTAACATTCAGACTTTCTGCATGGAAAAGAACCCTATTTTAGTAGTTAAATCTAGTTTCAGTAGTTTACTGTTGAAAGTTTTGTGGATTAGTACTATAAATGTCTGCTTGTGTTGTTTCAGCCATGGAGAGCCATTGCATCCATGTGGACAAAGAAGCTCTTAAGAGAACTTCAGACCTACTTGGGGTAAGACAACACATCAATGCAGACAAACAAACCCTTGTGGTAATTTGAATATTATGGCTAAAGGATAATTGTTATTAATAAAAAGAGCAGAACAGTTTGTCTAAAAGACAAGAGTTTTTCATATGGCTGCTTGCAGAGTAGACAAACTTATCTCCCACAGCCAGGAGTTATCAGCATTTGCCTTGTGGTTAATGTTGATTTCCCACCAGAACACAACAATGGAACAGGAGCGGTGTACACAAATTCAAATTCTGCTCAGTGTGATTACAGATAGACAGGCTAGCTTTAAGTAATTTAATTTACCTCTAATTCACTGACTAGTTTTAAGTGAAATACTAGAATTTGTAACAATATTTTATGTACATTTCCTTTTTTAATGAATATTATATTTTTATAAATTTTTAATTCACAGAATCTGATATTTATTGAACAGTCTTCATATCTTCAGCTGACAGTCATATAATCAGAGGTATATAGCGAGCAGGAAATTAACTGGAATCGTAAAAGGAAGTTATGAAATAAGAATCTTGACATAAATCCTTGTTTTGTAAAGGGAAATGTGGTCTTCTATGTCAACAGACCTCATGGAGAAGCTCCGTTGGGAAACTTAGTTTTTGCCAGCCTCTGTATAGGTCTGATGTACGGGGTCAGCTCAGATTTGTACTGCATCATTCTTAAATGATTGCATTTTAGTCTAGCTGCTGAAACACAGCGCAGTGGAAAGCTGCTGTATTAATACAAATGGGAGCAAAACAGTGAGAGGATGTGAAAAACAGGAGACACACTGGGAAAAAGAGTGAAAGAAGGAAAGAAAAAGAGAATTTCTCTTTTTCTTCTTCAGGGTAGGATTAGTGAGGTGGTGGGTGGACGTCCTCCGGGGACCTGTCCTGTTTGCATGCAGATAAAAACTAATTCTGGAGACTACATTTGAGAGTGATCATAGACACACAAAGATAGATGCACAGATGTTTTGGACACACGCATGCTCAGAAATACACATGTTCATAATCAGGGTTGCGGGCAGTCATGGAGAAACACGCACTTAAACCCACTTACAACTCTTGCAAGCGCCAGCAGCAGTGTTGTAGTGGAGAGAGAGTCTTGGTATCTTGTCGCGTTACTATAAATAGGATGGAGAGTCTGTCTTTTTCCTTCAAGAGGCTGTGCCGCAACAAGGAGCATCGCTGTCTGCCTCTGCCAACATACACACATACTGAGGCACTGAAGTCTTTGCAGACTGCTGCAGAGTTGTGAGTGTGCTTGTGTTTTTGTAATATGTGCCTGTTGGCGCAGTCATGCATGTCCCCACTCTGTCGTGTTGGATTTCTTTTTATCTGAGTCGTCAAGTTCACCTGTCTGAACACCAAGCAGAGCATCCCTCTCGTCCGTCAGGTTGCGTCTTACAAACATGCTCACATGCTCTTTTGGCTTTTCGAACAGCATTATTAAAATTAAGTCAGACAAACGTTAATAAACCTCTGTCAGCTTCTGTCTGTGTTTTTCAGACATCACTATTCAGATCAGATTAAATAGATAAATTATATAAATCTTTTTGTAAAAATCTATAATGTCAGAATCAGAAAAAGTTAACATTTTTATGCAATGCCATGACTAATCTTAATGCTTTGATCCATGATATTGCCCTGCAATATTAGTTCCCTGCCTTACTGGCTGTGTGTGTGTGTGTGTGTGTGTGTGTGTGTGTGTGTGTGTGTGTGTGTGTGTGTGTGTGTGTGTGTGTGTGTGTGTGTGTGGGTGTGTGTGTGTGCGTGTGTGTGCGCGTGTGTGTGCGCGTTTGCGTGCGCGTGATTGTGTGTCAGACACAGTACTAAGGGGCTAGCATCCAATATTCATGAGGCAGTCTGGAGCCTGCTCTAGGCAGCGAGTGAGAGAGAAAGAAAAGTACATATTTTGGAATTTGTCTGACAGCTCCCCCACTTTTTCCTCTTTCCTCTCTCTTTCTCGCCTTCTCTGTCGCCTTATATCTACCCCACTGTTTGTCTTTCTTTCTCCATCCTCTTCTCCTTCATTGCTCTTTCTGCCATTGTCGTTTCCCCCGCCTCTGCCTATCATGCTGTCAAGTTCTGTTTTTCTAACTGTCTCAATCGCCTGACTGATGTCTGTTTGTTTCAAATGCCATTTTCTATCAAGGTCCAGCCCCAGCCTTCCCTGCTGCTCTTCAGTCCTAGCCTCTTTTTCTCACTGTCGCAGTTTTTTCCTCTCATCTTTTTTCCATCTACCCACTTAGGCATTGGCATCACATTTCAACTTTTTTCAACCATTTCACTTACAAATTTTCTCTGTTCCTCCTACGTTCCCCGATCTGTCACTCTATTACTCTTTCTGTCTGTTGTCTCTTATTTCGTCACCCCACCTCAACCTCCCCCCCCCTTTTGTTTTTCTATTCTTGTCCCTGATTCTCTTCCCTCGCTCTCTTGTTCGCCTGTCAAGTTGTTAAAAAATGTTTTCTACTTCACTCAGACATGTAATGAGCTGCTAGTGTGTGGGTGTCACCCCAGTCGTAAAACAAAAAACAACTTAAAAAAATTTTTTTTGGGCTGAATATTGTATGAGCAGGAATCTTTTTAACTGCCTGCCCTCCCTCCTTTACTCCCTTTTTACCCTCATTTACTCTTCATCTTCCTCATTTACTTTTCATCATTATCTCTGTCTCTCTGGGACTCAGCTTTTCGGTCTTCCTCTTTCATCAAGTGCCTCTACCTTTCACTCTGTTCTATCATTCTCTTTTTCTTTCCTCGCTTCCTTCCCTTTTTCCCTTCCCAAGTTCCTTCTCTCTCCTTTTTATCCTTCGTCACAGCCTCTCTCTTCCTTTCTTTTTATTTTCTTTTTTTCTTTTGATCATCTTTTGATCATTTTCCCTCTCCCTCTTACAAGCATTTCTTTTCCCTTCTCTTCATCTCTCTTGCTGTGTTTATCATGCTGTGTGTGTATATGTATATATATATGTATATGTATATGTATTTGTATATATATGTGTATATGTGTATATATATATATATATATATGTATATATGTATATGTACATATGTGTGTGTGTGTATATGTACATATGTGTGTGTATATGTACATATGTGTGTGTATATGTACATATATGTGTGTGTATATGTGTATATATGGGTGTGTTTTTCATAGTTTTTGTGTGTACGTGAGTGTGTGAAAGTTTCAGCTAATGCTGTTTGTCATATGTGTGTGATTTATATATGCATTAGACAGATTAACAGACTGCTTTGCCTTTGGCCATTGAAAGGATCGAGAAATTATTTGTTCGATAATTTTCTAATCTTGAAACGTTTTTGCCAAACAAACAGTCATTCAGCTCAGAAACTGTGTTATCCCATCAAAATGGCACAAATACATTGCTATTTCCTGACATTTTAATTGGCTTTGTATCTACTGAATGACAGACTTGCTAATCTGGGAAAAGTCTGACAAAGAAATGAAATATTGTAATGGAATGAAATGCTCATTGCTTAGTACCTGGTATGAAAGCAAATCATTTAAAAAATCTTTTGACATAATTTGCAAAGTTTAGATGCAGTAAACAGGGTAGTTTTAACGTTGCAATCATTCATCTTTATTTTTTTAAATAAGGAAATTAGTATTATATAAATATCAAAAAGAATCATTAATTATATAATTTTGCAAGTAAACACAACCTGACTGTGTTATGCACTCTTTGTCAAACAAGCTTCACATTTGGACCATTCAGCTAAGACATTAAAACCGGTAACTGGTTTTAATGTTGCGGCTGATCGGCGTACAGCCCCGGCCGTTTTTTGTTTTTTGTTAAACTTGAAGCATCAGCCACATCCGCCGCAAATGTTACAAAATTACATACATATTTTTGACTTATTGACAGAGGCATAGAGGAATGGGCTCTTCTGGTTCAATGAGTGCTAATTTGTATTCGTTGTTACATGCATTGAATTATTGGTTGGGTAACTGAAGGATGTTGATAGTCTGACATTGACCTTTAAACAGTCGGTAAGTACTTGTAGGCTAAGTATGCTTTTTGGTTCATGTAAAAACATGGGCCCAGTCTGATTTACCTTAACCCTCTGTCTCTGTCTGTCTGTCACTCTCCATCTCTGCCAGACTAAGATGAAGCAGTTGGAGCAGGAGGCCCACCGAGCAGCAGGGCAAATATTCCTGGTCACCAGCAACACTCAGCTACGAACAGTGTGTACCTTTGTTTGTACATCTGTGTGTCATGAGCATTGAATGTCCATTCTCCTGATCCTGTATTTTAGTAGTGCAAGGACTTAACCAGTTTCTGTGTGAAGATGTTTCAAATGTCTACAATGTGTTATAACCTCTCTTTCTGTATTGTATTTGAGTGTGTATACACAATATGTACTCTATGCCTGCATATGTTTCTATCTGTCTCTGTTGTGTGTTTGTTTCAATGTTATGGATTTGTGGATATTGTGGATTTACAATGTTTGAAGGTTCTTTTTGACAAGCTGCGCCTCCATGAGCGCTGCGAGAACAAGAAACTTCCCAAGACCATCAACAAACAGCAGCAGTCAACATCAGAAGCTGCAGTACGGCACAAACAGACACATAAATACAAAAACCCACAGACATATCAATTTGATCCTCAAATCTCCTTTAATCTAACAAACCAGCTCAATCTTATTTGAAATTCCGGTATGTGCACTGACACAT
Source organism: Xiphias gladius (assembly GCF_016859285.1). NCBI lineage: Eukaryota > Metazoa > Chordata > Actinopteri > Istiophoriformes > Xiphiidae > Xiphias > Xiphias gladius. The sequence goes on from NC_053411.1 coordinate 13,166,614, forward strand.
TCACACAGATGAATCCAGAGGCAGACACATAAACACAAAGACACTTGCACACTCAGTTCATATCCTGGCACTCATTTGCTTCTTAGTATATGATAAACAATTGCCAAGTTAAGTACATACAAATCAATAGGTAGAAAGGCATCTTGCCAACTTATTCTCATTATCAAAATGTCACATTAGAGTGAAAGGGGAAAAAAAACCTAGTAGATTTGCCACAAAAGAAAAATTCAGTAACAGGATTGTTTTCAGATCTTCGTTCAAAATTGCTATTGAGCTCTTTGATAAACATTTTTTTCTCGTCCTTTCTCTCCGTCTTATTCTGTTGTAGTTGTCACAGCTTCAGGACTTGCACCCTCTGCCAAAGATCATTCTAGAGTACAGACAGGTTAGTCATGTTTTCAACTGCTTTTTATTCATGTGTCAGAATTGTCAAAAACATTTTTTAAATTAACGGTTTGCTTTATTAATTTCGAGCATCGGTCTTTTACCATCCAGATCACTTATGAGACAGTGTATGTTACAGACAATCAACTTACAAACAAAAGAGGACAATGATGTCTCAAACTGCTACCTTTGTTTTTACAGCAAAAATGTTTTTATTGTTACTCCCAGGTTCACAAAATCAAATCCACTTTTGTTGATGGGATTCTCTCATGCATGATGAGCAAGGTGAGCCTATAGCTGTTTAGAAAGTTATATAGATAAACTGTCAATCGAATGCCTAAAATGTAAAAAGTTGAGTGATTGTGTGTAAAACCAAAAGTTGAGAGGTTGCTGCAGGCTACATGGACTCAAAGATCCCACAGCTTTTGTTCTTATTTACTCATAGTTTGGTTATGCATTAGTGAACAAGGACATTGCTTGTATGCTACTAGACAAACCCCTCTTGCTGTATTGAACCGGCAGAGCAAAGATGTAGCTCTGTGTCTGATTGTCCTTCCACGTTGGCTTCGTTTGACTCTGTATGGGTGCAGCAGCTTGTGTTTGTCAATCTGTGATTACTCACATCTGCAAATGAGTCTGTCTGGCCATCTCTAGAAATGGTTGGCTTCTGATGGTGGTGATTCATTTGGTGATCTTTTGGACAATGCGGGCAACAATCCTAGCTAGAGCAGGGTGATGACAAAAAACAAATATTTTTTACTCATAATTAACGATGGTGGCAATTGGGTATGAGTAAATAAACGGGTATGTCATTTTATTTAAAAGTTTTACAGCCAATAAAGTGATTTTGTGCATATGTCATTAAGGTTACTAGGCTGTTAGGGTATATTTATAGGGTATATTTAGCTGTTTACACTGCAATCATCTCAAGAAACATTTTTGCCGAAAATTAATTTATTTGCTAAAGCAGGACATAAGCCAATGTTGGCCATAGTGTCCTAACTTTTCAGGTTAATAAATTTGGTTGCAACCAGATGTTGAGGTTTCAACACATAACAGAGGACCTGAGCAGAGAAGTGTTGTGTTACCTGCTTATGGCACCAGCATAACTGGCACCACAGTCTGCAAACAGCTTGATCAAACTGGGCGACAGGCAATCCCATGCCACTGTTGATGCCTGTGGGTTCAAAAGCAGAATCAGAGTCACGATGGGAATGAAGATCTCAGCTGTTGTTTTCAGGCTGACGTGGATGGGAATCAGCTATATGGAAACAGTACTTATCACACTCTCTTAAACATGTATACTCTGAAGAAAATGTTTAATTGTGATTCGCAAAATTGCTAATTTTTGTCTCTAAATGTTGCTGTGGTAGCATGTTGGATATGTCTATTTTCTACTGTATCTGATTTATTTATATCTGACTCTGTTGCATCTCTGCCTCTCTCAACAATTCACCAGAACTACATTTCCTCTACATGGTACCAGACAAGTGCTGTGACTGGGAGAATCTCCGCGAAACACCCAGTAAGTATATCCTGCCTACCATCTCTACAAATAGCCCTCTTTCTTAATTTCTTTGTCTGTGTTTTTTAAATATTTTAACTAGTTATATGAGTTGTTGAGTACTGGTAGCTGCTTCAGGCTCGGGCTGCCCTGCATGTGTTGTCAGCAGGAAAACAGTGCTGAGTTAGTGGAGCTGTCTGTGGTGCTGAACTGCAGGCAGAACCTGGGTGGAAAGTGGTTGCTGTTGCCATCCTGCAGGCCAGGATCATGCTTCCGTACATGCCTACAATACTCAAAACATAGTAAATTACAATAATGGAAACAGAAAAACTTGAGTGTAAGTATCAGTCAAAATTGGGCAAGTTAATGGCGAGTAGGATACATACAACTCAGGTTTACTTTTACTCAGGAAGAGAGGGATGCTCCTTTAATCTCTGTTTTGCCAATACACACTGAAACACTTCGATGTAAATGCATTATAATTTTGCAACTGTTCAAAGTCTTAAAACAAAAAGTAAATTTACTATTCGATTTTAAATCAAGTAACAACTAATGAAAGAACAGGTAAACCAAGAATCTTTTTGGTGCAAACTTTTAGTACTTGACATATTCCATAATCAGGGCCACAGACCCTTTGTTTGTTACTTAGTGTATTGAGATCTGATGCCTGGTTATGTTTACACCACACACACATATCCTCTGCTTGTTGGTGTGTAAGAGCGCAACAAAACAAAAGGAAGCTATATGGGTTTTCAACTCTGTGTATGAAACAGCAGGTTTTTATGTAGCCTTCAAAAACCTCAATATAATTTTAAATGAATGCTTTCTTTGTTTTCCTCATTTTCTATTTTGCTAGTCTGTCTCTTTTTTGCATTTGTCTGCCTTTTTACATATCTGTCTTACATAAGAAACCCTTTGATGAAACTGGCTACATAGTAATTACAAAAACATGCACACATTTAATACTAACTTCTTACTGGCAAGACATTGAGAGTTTAGATTTTTATATAAAAACAAGCTGGAGGTTTCTTTGAGCTGTCCAGAGGGGAGGAACAGGTGTGTGTCTGTGTCAGGTCAGTATTGAAAAATTCAGAATGAATAAGATTGTGTGTATTTCAGGAACACAATAAGTCTGGCTGATAGAGAGGGTGTAGAGTTGAACAGGCTTTATAGAGTCAGGAAAACAGTCCTACTGAAATATTTATAGTTCCTTGAGTGCAGACACACACACACACACACACACACACACACACTGAGAATAGCCAGGGCACAATAAGAGCTTAAATTTTAAAAGAAATATTTTTATCACATTTTTCTTTCTTATTGTCTTAATTTTTCCACATGTTTACTACTGCCACATGTTTACTACTACTGTGTCCCACAAACTCCATGTACTTATTTATAATACTTTCTTCCTTTTTTCAAAAAAGATCCATTCGTTTTCAATTTAATTTCCATTTGTGCCTCCAGGCATCCATCGGTTTCAGTTAAGCCGGGATGGTATGAAAATCAATTTTCACAGACTTCAAACTACGTTGATATAACTAACCCACCACAGTGAGCATGTACTACAATTTTATCAAAGTTACTTTGTTATCATGTGGTGCTGCAGTTGCAAGCAGAAAGTTGATACTTGTACCACAATGAAATGAATGAAAAAACAATGCTTAAAATTTATTTTAAAGCCTGTTGCAGGCTTTGAAAGTGATCAGCAGTAATGCTGATTATGTATGCATGTATGAAGTTTTTTGTTAATTGTCTAAAACATGCAAGACAACAAATGTTGTCCTTCATAATAGCAGTTTGGGAGAGGAGAGAAACCCAAGCCTGTCCCAGCTATGCGCCTGATTCAGACCTTGATCTAATCACCATGTAATTGGTCATAAAATCTTCTGAATTCTAACCCTGAAGTAAAACATAGGGATAGGCAGTCTACTCCGAGATTTAATTAAGCTCATAATGACCGAAGAAAAACTCGTCACATTTTACGGAAGAACTGAGTAATGTCTGTTACTTTCAGGGAAGTTGTTTACTGTTGTGTACTATGATTGAAGTTATCTGTATTTGTATAACCAGTATTTTGCCTTGAGTTTTAGTTTTGACTTTTATGTCAGCATAATATCTTCATATTTACAAGTACAAGCATTCAGTGTCTCAAAAGGCCTCTAAAATAGCATATAGAACATCAGAAAATGTAAAACAGTCCATTTTAACCCCTTTTTCAGATGTGTAATTACAGAGGTGTTTATGGGTTAGATGTTTAAAATAAAAAAAATATTAGTATGCTAATTAAATAATTAAATGAGTTCATGTAATGATCATCGAAAGTAACATGTTTGACAGGGCTGAGGTCACGGAGAACTATGTATTTCCCTTTTAGTCTCTCAGTCTATTACACATCCAGATGCAATGTGCTAAAGAATACATATATCAAAAACAGACCTCTACAAACAAATTCTTTGTCTCTTTTCTGCTTGTCAGCTTAGTTATCACCTTCCCCCTCCCTTTCTGTCTCTCACTCCCTCTCTCTACCTCCCCCCCAGTATGGGACGGTCGATAGCTCATTTCGGCATTACCCAGCCGTCAGGGTCCAGTGGTTCTGTCACTGAATACTGCTCTGTCTCACACACACACACACATACACACATACAACAGTGGAGACAACATTTCTAATCTCACTTAGCGATTTGCGACCAGTGTGAGCTACACATTGAATTGATCATGCTGCTACTGAGTGATATATGACTGTTGGGCAGCTGTGATTTAACACAGCTGTGTTCCCTCTGCTCTATGGCAATTCTGGGATTTGGCTAAGGATCCCACTAACTTTGTGGATGCTTGTATTGTCTTGGTGTTTGCATGCCACAAAGACAGTTGGTCTTTGACGTGCATTTGTGCTGTAGTTATAATTTGTTTCCAATGCAAGCGATATAGAACACAAACATGTAAGTTGGAAAATTAGCAGATTCAGCTCCAGGCATATTGTTTGATTTGTAGTAAAAATCATGTTTGATGGGAAGCATTGATTGCCGAGTGGTTCAGACGCATACTGTATACAATAACCACATCATCCCCTCTTCAATTCCAGTGACCTTTGCTGCATGTTGTCCCCCGTCTCTCTTCCCATGTGTCCTGCTGAGTTCTACTGTCACGGCCACTAAAGGTTAAAAATTTCAAAAATGGTCTTAAAAAAAGATTTGCTGATTATGTCTTGCTGAATAAGTGAGTAAACTAAATATTTTGAGGTACTAAGTGATGTGGTGTAATATAATTTTCTATAGTAGCAGGTTGAAGGGGGCCCTGCTTGATGCCCAAGAATGACACCAACTGTTCACATTACCTGCTTCTCTACTGCCACTGCAGAGTGCACCACTCACTCTTTTCATGTTCGAAATTAATTCTGGCTTATGTCAAATGTGGTTGTGGATTTTTGTTTGTATTCCGTAATTGTTTTTATTACACAGTAGCTTTCACTGTAGAGTAATGACTGAGAGACAACAACGAACAAGTAGTATGTTTGTGTGTTTCAGTAGGATAACAAAATTGTAACCAAAAAAAAAAAAGAGTTTAGCAGGTAAATGTTTTACAGATATCTATAGCTGAAATGGTTATTCAATAAATCAATCTATGGAAAATTAACTTGGAACTATTTTGATTAATCAATTCATTCAGTTTTTTTAAGCCAAAATCCTTAACACTCTCTGGTTGTAGCTTCTCAAATGTGAGGACTTGCTGGTTTTCTGTGTTTTACATCATTGTAAATTTCAAATATTTGGCCTTTAGACTGTTGGTTGGACAAAATAAAACATCAGAAGGCATCAAAATTAATTTTTCGCCTTTTTTGACATTTTACAGACTAAACACAAAAATTTGCAAATCCTTCAATAATGATATTGATATCCATTAATAGTGTGACATGAAGTCATTTTGCTAGCATGAAACCAGTGCAAATAAAATATGTGAAATGATAGCATTTTTATTTATATTTTGGCTTCTTTTTGTTATTTTGCTAACACTCTAAGCCCGAGCAAAGACTTATAATAAGCTTTACTTCTTACACCATCATCACTAACCATCAGTAAGGAATCCAACCAGTTTGACAACAATCCTACAAAGAGAGTGGTTAAAAAAGCCTAAAAATAATGAATAAAGTGATCCACAGAGGGAGAAGTGTGAGACATAACTGTTAAAATTTTCAGTTTAGTTTGTGACAGAGCATGGAGAGAACTTTTGCTCCTTGACTGATTGAAATTAAAAGATAATTTCATCATTAGTGAGCCAGAAGGGAGAGGACTCAACTCCCTCTAGTCTTTTTCTCTTCTTCCTCAAATTAAACTTATTATTCTAGCATATTAATTTAGTTCACTCATAATTATTCTCATCATAATGTGGAATGTAATGTGCCGGGAGTTAATTGTAGACTCACTCAGTGATCACTAACATCTCTCGTCCTGATGCTTTGAAGGGAAAAGGCTACAGTTTATAGAATAGTTTGGGGTTAAAGGAGAAATTGGAACTGTTCTGCCACTCACCACTCTGCACACACATACAGTACAGTTCATATACACACACATATATTCAAATGAAGAGTGTTACCTAGGGGTTTAGCTTTCATCTGTTGAGGGTTCAGTTGAGGTGAAGCCTGACTGCAGCAACAAAGGGAGACCTGAACAAAACCGGTGCAGCCATAAAACTGGTGCTGTTTAGTTTAAAGACCTGCAAGAAATGAGTCTCACTGCAGAGGGAAGTGGGGCTTCTCTACTCTGCCTCATCTGTTTTTATCTGCCAAAAGCAAACGTGTGCAGCCTGTGAGCCTCACCATGCCCGTGTGATTATTTCTGAGTTCGTTCGTTTCTTCTCCGTTTCATTGTCACGCTCTGTCCGAGACTATTTTTTCTCTCTTCACCCTTGCTATTTAACTATTTTTCTTTCTCAATTTGGATGTTTATCTCTCTCATCTCTCTCCTTGTGTACTTAACCATTTCCTTCTTGTTCTCTCCCTCTCTACATGCTTTATTTCTCTTTCCCTCAAATACTCATTCCCACACATTAACACTCTTAACAGAGTGATAGTGAAACCAACTGAAGCAAATAAGATTGAGCACTTAGAGGGGAAACAACATTCAGATTACTGGGTCCTAGATGCAGCGCACTGCCTTGTATCATCTGCCCTCTGATCTTCTTTCTCTCCCTAGCTTGTGCCTGAGTCCTTTAGGGCGCTCAAAGATTCATACACTCTTTCAACCCACAAGTACGTCCAACTCACTCACTCCCTAATGCAAATTCATGGAAAACAGATAGAAACATGCTGTTCTGCTGTCATTTTTGGGTTTAAAGCAAACCAATTACCTAGTGCTGTCAAAGGCTGAAGTACAGTGGGCTTAATTTCTCTAAATCATCTCCTTTTCACTCTTTACTACATTCTTTTTGTGTGTACGTCCTCCCACAGCAAAACATAATTCAACTTAGGGAATTGTACCTATAGTTTTTGCACATTTACCTCTGTCATCATAATTTAATGACTGTCTAGGTTACAATTGTATGGTACAATTATAACTCTAAACAAATCACATTCTTCTCATGTGATGTATGAAGCTATTTGTTTGGCAATACAGAAGAACACTGCTTTATTGCATTATTGATGTTAAGTACGTGTATTTTGTTTTATGATCGTTCAGTCGTGCCTATTCCCAAACTGCCAACTGAGTTTCCTTTAGGGCTTGTCAAGCAATTTAATGTTCATTTAAGATTGCAATGCATTTAGTCATTAAATGACGGTTTGTTTGTTGTTTGTTGTTGCAGTGTAAATGGAGATAATTTAGTAGTCTGTGTGTCTGTTTGTGTGTGTACATAATCAGGAATGCTTCTGAGTGTGCATAAAGACATGCATGTGTGTTTGTATGTGTGCACGGGCTGTGTGATGAGTCATTAAATTGGTGCAGTGTGATTAAATTATCTTACACCAGCACAGTGATTCAGTCGTCCCCATCTGTTTAACAAGGCATTACTCCTCTGAGACTCGCTGTATATCTCTGTGGGCCAGATTTACGTTGATGAAAGCGCAGGGCAAATTTGCTGTGCGCCTTTCATTCAATTTGTGCTCAAAATCTGTGTGTAATTAGTGCCAGATGCACTAATAAAGCCGTGTGAAGCACTTTCAATACCATTGGTCAAACCAATATTATCAATGTATATATACAGTATTAAAAGTAGGCAAATTGTTGTGCAGTCTACCAGGAATTTAGGGTGCATGCACAGCTATAAATATGCCAGGTCGGGAGGACAATACCAGTAATGTAGACCCATGTACTATGGACCTGCTCATGTACACCCTTATTAAATCATGGATCTGACTCCTAGTGCCAACCTGTCAGGTAAAAAGGTAGCTCATTACAATTCAGCTTCTTCATCAGGACGGTCGGAGCGATTCAGTTTCAGTGTCTTATTCAAGGACGCATTATCAGAATGGTGTTTGCAGACACAGGGCTTTAACCTGGTC